>NC_141624.1:37930498-37992998 GCF_047967505.1 Dipteris shenzhenensis | reverse complement strand
TGTACATGACACCAAGGCAAAAACGGTATTTAATACTCAATCTACCATGTAAAGCATATCCGATGGGCACAATACTTTGCACGTTCCTCAAAAGCAGTGGTATGATGTTCCATGCAAAGTGGAACGCCCATTCAATAAGTACTTGGTATGATAATACACCTAAGAGCGTATTCTTTGACGGATGTGCATAACATTAGGGGGAAAACGGTGTATAATGTGTGATCCCGCATGCAAAGCATAACGGATAGACACAATACTATGCATGCACATCAACCTAGTTGAAATTGACTTTCTTGCAAAGTGGCTCCCCCATCTGACAAGTACTTTTTAGAATATCACACCTAGAACCATGCTTTTTATTGGTTGTTGTCCATGACACTAAGGCAAAAACGCTGTTTTATGCTTAATCGACAATGCAACGCATATCCGATCATCGCAATACTTTGAACACATCTCAACCTAGGTATTATTGAATTACATGCAAAGTGGCGTGCCCATCCCATAAGTACTTAGTCGAATAACACATCTAGGACCGCGTTTTTTGACAGTTGTGCATGACACTAAGGCCAAAACATTGTTTAATGCTTGTTCGACAATGCAAAGCATATCCAATGGGCACAATACTTTGCATGAGTCTCAACAATTGTGGTATTACATTGCATGCAAAGTGGTACACCCATCTGATAAGCAATTGGTCAGATAACACACCTAAAAGCGTGTTTTTTAATGGTTGTGCATGACATTGAGGCACAAACGGAGTTCAATACGTGATATACCATGCAAAGTACATCCGATGGGCACAATACTTTGCACCCACCTCAACCTAGGTGTTATTGAGTTGCATGAAACGTGGCGTGTTGGTTAGATAAGTACTTGATCCGATAACACACCTAGGACCCGCGTGTTTTTTTACAAATGTGCTTGATACTAAGGCAAAAACGGTGTTTTATGCTTGATCGACAATCCAAAGTATATCCGATGTGCACAATACTTTGCACACACCTTCAACTAGGTGGAATTGACTTACATACAAAGTGGCATGCCCATCCCATAAGTGCTTGATTGGATAACATACCTAGCAGCGTGTTTTTTTATGGATGTGCATGACACTAGAGCAAAAATAGTATTTAATGCTCGATCGACCATGCAAAGGATATCCGATGGGCACAACACTTTTCCTACACTGCAACCTAGATGGTATTGAAATGTTCTCAAAGAGGCACACCCATCCGATAAGTACTTGGTCAGATAACACACTTAAGGGCGTGTTTTTTTGCGGATGTGCATATCACTAGGAAAAAAACAGTGTATAATGTGTGATCGACCATGCAAAGCATATCCGATGGTGATAATAATTTGCACGCACCTCAACGTAGTTGAAACGGACTTGCGTGCAAAGTGGAGCCCCCATCCGATAAGTACTTGTTTGATTAACACACCTAGGATCGTGTTTTTGCATGGTTGTGCATGACACTAAGGCAAGAACGGTGTTTTATGCTTAATCGACAATGCAAAGCACATCCAATGGGCACAATACTTTGCACACACCTTCAGCTAGGTGGAATTTACTTACATGCAAAGTGGCACTCCCATCCCATAAGTGCTTGATCGAATAACATACCTAGCAGTGTGTTTTTTTACGGATGTGCATGACACTAGAGCAAAAATAGTATTTAATGCTCGATCGACCATGCAAAGGATATCCAATGGGCACAACACTTTTCCTACGCCTCAACCTAGGTGGTATTGAAATGTTCTCAAAGAAGCACGCCCATCCGATAAGTACTTTGTGAGATAACACACCTAAGGGCGTGTTTTTTCCTCGGGGGGTTCACTCATCATATGTAACCCTTTCATGTGAGTTCAACAAAAGGATATTTTTTATTTCTAAAATTTACAGAAATAAATATACATAACGGACAATTTAAAATAGTTTTTGGAGAAAATTTACAAATTTGTATAGAAAAGGGGTACATCTTATTAATGAAAAATTATACAGATGAGGGATTTTAGAAATATGCCTTGAATGCACATGGTATAGAGGGTTTATACATAGTGACTCCCCCGAGGTTTTTTTGCGGATGTGCATATCACTAGGGAAAAAATGGTGTATAATGCGTGATTGACCATGCAAAGCATATCCGATGGTGACAATACTTTGCACGCACCTCAACGTAGTTGAAACGGACTTGCGTGCAAAGTGGATCCCCCATCCGATAAGTACTTGTTTGAATAACACACCTAGAGCCGTGTTTTTATATGGTTGTGCATGACACTAAGGCAAAAACGGTGTTTTATGCTTGATCGACAATGCAAAGCATATCCGATGGGCACAATACTTTGCACACACCTTCAACTAAGTGGAATTGATGTACATGCAAAGTGGCATTCCCATCGCATAAGTACTTGATCGGATAACACACCTAGCAGCGTGTTTTTTTACGGATGCGCATGACACTAAGGCAAAAATGGTATTTAATGCTCGATCGACCATGCAAAGCATATCTCATGGGCATAATACTTTTCCTACACCTTAACCTGGGTGGTATTGAAATGTTCTCAAAGAGGCACACCCATCTGATAAGTACTTGGTCAAATAAGATAGCTAAGGGCGTGTTTTTTTGCAGATGTGCATATCACTATGGGAAAAACATTGTATAATGTGTATGTGTAATCACCATGTAGAGCATATCCGATGGTGAAAATACTTTGCACGCATCTCAACCTAGTTGAAACGGACTTGTGTGCAGTCTAGAGCCCCCATCCAATATGCACTTGTTTAATTAACACACCTAGGACCATGTTTTTTCATGGTTGTGCATGTTACTCAGGCAAAAATGGTGTTTTATGCTTGATCGACAAGGCAAAGCATATTCGATGGGCACAATACTTTGCACACACAAACTAGGTGGAATTGACTTACATGCAAAGTGGCACACCCATCCCATAAGTGCTTGATCGGATAACAGACCTAGCAGCGTGATTTTTTACGAATGTGCATGACACTAGAGCAAAAATAGTATTTGATGCTCTCGAGATCGACCATGCAAAGGATATCCGATGGGCACAACACTTTTCCTATCCCTCAACCTAGGTGGTATTGAAATGTTCTCAAAGAGTCACACCCATCAGATAAATACTTGGTCAGATAACACACCTAAGGTGTGTTTTTTTGCGGATGTGCATATCACTAGGGGAAAAACGATGTATAATGCATGATCGGCCATGCAAAGCATATCCGATAGTCACAATACTTTGCATGCACCTCAACCTAGTTGAAAGATACTTGCGTGCAAAGCGGAGCCCCCATCTGATAAGTACTTGTTTGAATAACACAACTAGGACTGTGTTTTTTTATGGTTGTGCATTACACTAAGGCAAAAATGGTGTTTTATGCTCGATCCACAATGCAAAGCATATTCGATGGGCACAATACTTTGCACACACCTTCAAATAGGTGGAATTGAATTACATGCAAAGTGGTTTTCCCATCGCATAAGTACTTGATCGGATAACACACCTAGCAGCGTGTTTTTTTACGGATGTGCATGACACTAAGGCAAAAATGGTATTTAATGCTCGATCGACCATGCAAAGCATAACCAATGGGCAAAATACTTTTCCTACACCTTAACCTAGGTGGTATTGAAATGTTCTCAAAGCGGCACACCCATCTGATAAGTACTTGGTCAGATAACATACCTAAGGGCGTGTTTTTTTATGGATATGCATATCACTACCGGAAAAACATTGTATAATGTGTAATCCACCATGCAGAGCATATCCGATGGTGAAAATACTTTGCACGCATCTCAACCTAGTTGAAATGGACTTGGGTGCAAAGTGGAGCCCCCATCTGATAAGTACGTCTTTGATTAACACACCTAGGACCGTGTTTTTTCATGGTTGTGCATGACACTAAGCCAAAAACGGTGTTTTATGCTTGATCGACAATGCAAAGCATATCCGATGGGCACAATACTTTGCACACACCTTTAACTAGGTGGAATTGACTTACATGCAAAGTGGCACTCCCATTCCATAAGTGCTTGATCAGATAACATACCTAGCAACGTGCTTTTTTATGGATCCGCATGACACAGAGCAAAAATAGTATTTAATGCTCAATCGACCATGCAAAGTATATCCGATGGGCACAACACTTTTCCTATGCCTGAACCTATGTGGTATTAAAATTCTCTCGAAGAGGCACACCCATCCGATAAGAACTTGGTCAGATAACACACCTAAGGGCATGTTTTTTTTTGCGGATGTGCATATCACTAGGGAAAAAACGGTGTATAATGCGTGATCGACCATGCAAAGCATATCGGATGGTGACAATACTTTGCACGCACCTCAACGTAGTTGAAACGGACTTGCGTGCAAAGTGGAGCCCCCATCTGATAAGTACTTGTTTGAATAACACACCTAGGGCCGTGTTTCTATATGGTTGTGCATGACACTAAGGCAAAAACGTTGTTTTATGCTTGATCTACAATGCAAAGCATATCCGATGGGCACAATACCTTGCACACACCTTCAACTAAGTGGATTTGACTTACATGCAAAGTGGCATTCCCATCTTATAAGTACTTGATTGGATAACACACCTAGCAGCGTGCTTTTTTACGGATGTGCATGACACTAAGGCAAAAATGGTATTTAATGCTCGATCGACCATGCAAAGCATATCCGATGGGCACAATACTTTTGTTATGCCTTAAACTAGGTGGTATTGAAATGTTCTCAAAGAGGCATACCCATTCGATAAGTACTTGGTGAGATAACACACCTAAGGGTGTGTTTTTTTGCGGATCTGCATATCACTAGGGAAAAAATGGTGTATAATGCGTGATCGACCATGCAAAGCATATCTGATGGTGACAATACTTTGAACACACCTCAACATAGTTGAAAGAGACTTGCGTGGATAGTGGAGCCCCCATCCAATAAGTACTTGTTTGAATAACACACCTAGGGCCGTGTTTTTATATGGTTGTGCATGACACTAAGGCAAAAATGGTGTTTTATGCTTGATCGACAATGCAAAGCATATCCGATGGGAACAATAGTTTTCACACACCTTCAACTAAGTGGAACTAACTTACTTGCAAAGTGTCATTCCCATCACATAAGTACTTGATCGGATAACACACCTAGCAGTGTGTTTTTTTACGGATGTGCATGACAATAAGGCAAAAATGGTATTTAATGCTCGATTGACCATGCAAAGCATATCCAATGGGCACAATACGTTTCCTACACCTTAACCTAGGTGGTATTGAAATGTTCTCAAAGAGGCACACCCATCCGATAAGTACTTGGTCAGATAACATACCTAAGGGCGTGTTTTTTTGCAGATGTGCATATCACTACTGGAAAAACGTTGTATAATGTGTAATCGACCATGTAGATCATATCTGATGGTGAAAATACTTTGCACGCATCTCAAACTATTTGAAATAGACTTGCTTGCAAAGTGGAGCCCCCATCCGATAAGTACTTGTTTGATTAACACACTTAGGACCGTGTTTTTTCATGGTTGTGCATGACACTAAGCCAAAAGCGGTGTTTTATGCTTGATCGACAATGCAAAGCATATCCACTTGGCACAATACTTTGAACAAACCTTCAACTAGGTGGAATTGACTTAGATGCAAAGTGGCATGCCCATCCCATAAGTGCTTGATCAGATAACATACTTAGCAGCGTGTTTTTTACGGATGTGCATGACACTAGAGCAAAAATAGTATTTAATGCTCCATCGACCATGCAAAGGATATCCGATGGGCACAACACTTTTCCTACACCTCAACCTAGGTGGTATTGAAATTTTCTCAAAGAGGCACACCCATCCGATAAGTACTTGGTTAGATAACACACCTAAGGGTGTGTTTTTTTGCGGATGTGCATATCACTAGGGAAAAAATGGTGTATAATGCATGATCGACCATGCAAAGCATATCCGATGGTGATAATACTTTGCACGCACCTCAACGTAGTGGAAAAGGACTTGCGTGCAAAGTGGAACCCCCATCCAATAAGTACTTATTTGAAAAACACACCTGGGGCTGTGTTTTTATATGGTTGTGCATCACACTAGGGAAAAAACAGTGTTTTATGCTTGATCCACAATGCAAAGCATATCCGATGGGCACAATACTTTGCACACACCTTCAACTGGGTGGAATTGACCTACATGCAAAGTGACGTTCCTATCGCATAAGTACTTGATCGGATAACACACCTAATAGCATGTTTTTTTATGGATGTGCATGACACTAAGGCAAAAATGGTATTTAATGCTGGATCGACCATGCAAAGCATATCCAATGGGCACAATACTTTTTCTACACCTTAACCTAGGTGTCATTGAAATGTTCCCAAAGAGGCACACCCATCCGATAAGTACTTGGACAGATAACATACCTAAGGGCGTGTTTTTTTACGGATGTGCATATCGCTACAAGAAAAATGCTGTATAATGCGTAATCAACCATGCAGAGCATATCCGATGGTGACAATACTTTGCACACATCTCAAACTAGTTGAAACAGACTTGCGTGCAAAGTGGAGCCCCCATCTGATAAGTACTTGTTTGATTAACACACTTAGGACCATGTTTTTTCATGGTTGTGCATGACACTAAGCCAAAAACTGTGTTTTATAACACAAAGCATATCCGATGGAACACCCATCCCATAAGTGCTTGATCGGATAACATACCTAGCAGCGTGTTTTTTTATGGATGTGCATGACACTAGAGCAAAAATAATATTTAATGCTCGATCGACCATGCAAAGTATATCCGATGGGCACAACACTTTTCCTACACCTCAAACTAGGTGGTATTGAAATGTTCTCAAAGAGGCACACCCATCCGATAAGTACTTGGTTAGATAACACACCTAAGGGTGTGTTTTTTTTGGATGTGCATATCACTAGGGAAAAAACGATGTATAAGGCATGATCGGCCATGCAAAGCATATCCGATGGTCACAATACTTTGCACGCACCTCAATCTAGTTGAAATATACTTGCGTGCAAAGTGGAGCCCCCATCTGATAAGTACTTGTTTGAATAACACACCTAGGACCAGGTTTTTTTATGGTTGTGCATTACACTAAGGCAAAAACGGTGTTTTATGCTTGATCCACAATGCAAAGCATATCCATGCTTGATCCACAATGTAGAGCATATCTAATGGGCACAATACTTTGCACACACCTTCAACTAGGTGGAATTGAATTACATGCAAAGTGGCAATCCCATCGCATAAGTACTTGATCGGATAACACACCTAGCAGCGTGTTTTTTTACGGATGTGCATGACACTAAGGCAAAAATGGTATTTAATGCTTGATCAACCATGCAAAGCATATCCCATGGGCACAATACTTTTCCTATGCCTTAACCTAGGTGGTATTGAAATGTTCTCAAAGAGGCACACCCATTCGATAAGTACTTGGTCACATAACATACCTAAGGGCGTGTTTTTTTGCCGATGTGCATATCACTACCGGAAAAACGTTGTATAATGTGTAATCGACCATGTAGAGCATATCTGATGGTGACAATACTTTGCACACATCTCAACCTAGTTCAAACAAACTTGCGTGCAAAGTGGAGCCCCCATCCGATAAGTACTTGTTTGATTAACACACTTAGGACCGTGTTTTTTCATGGTTGTGCATGACACAGGTAAAAACGGTGTTTTATGCTTGATCGACAATGCAGAGCATATCCGATGGGCACAATACTTTGCACACAGCTTCAACTAGGTGGAATTGACTTACATGCAAAGTGGCATTCCCATCCCATAAGTGCTTAATCGGATAACATACCTAGCAGCGTGTTTTTTAATGGATGTGCATGACACTAGAGCAAAAATAGTATTGAATGCTCGATTGACCATGCAAAGGATATCTAGTGGGACAACACTTTTCCTATGCCTCAACCTAGGTGGTATTGAAATGTTCTCAAAGAGGCACACCCATCCGATAAGTACTTGGTTAGATAACACACCTAAGGGCGTGTTTTTTTACGGATGTGCATATCACTAGGGAAAAAATGCTGTATAATGCGTGATCGACCATGCAAAGCATATCCGATGGTGATAATACTTTGCACACACCTCAACGTAGTTGAAACGGACTTGTGTGCAAAGTGGAGCCCCCATCCGATAAGTACTTGTTTGAATAACACACCTAGGGCCATGTTTTTACATGGTTGTGCATGACACTAAGGTAAAAGCGGTGTTTTATGCTTGATTGACAATGCAAAGCATATCTGATGGGCACAATACTTTGCACACACCTTCAACTAGGTGGAATTGAGTTACATGCAAAGGGGCATTCCCATCGCATAAGTACTTGATTGGATAACACACCTAGCAGCGTGTTTTTTACGGATGTGCATGACACTAAGGTAAAAATGGTATTTAATGCTCGATCGACCATGCAAAGCATATCCGATGGTGACAATACTTTGCACGCATTTCAACCTAGTTGAAATGGACTTGCGTGCAAAGTGGAGCCCCCATCTGATAAGTACTTGGACCTTGTGGATCGACCACCAAAACGCAAGGTAATCGGGACCAAATGGGTGTACAAGACCAAGTACAATCCGATGGCACGTTCTTTTATGATTGTGCATGACACTAAGGCAAAAACGGTGTTTTATGCTTGATCGACAATGAAAAGCATATTCGATGGGCACAATACTTTGCACACACCTTCAACTAGGTGGAATTGATTTACATGCAAAGTGGCATTCCGATCGCATAAGTACTTGATCGGATAACACACTTAGCAGCGTGTTTTTTTACGGATGTGCATGACACTAAGACAAAAATGGTATTTAATGCTCGATCGACCATGCAAAGCACCTTAAACTAGGTGGAATTGACTTACCTGCAAAGTGGCATGCCCATCCCATAAGTACTTGATCGGATAACATACCTAGCATCTTTTTTTTTTACAGATGTGCATGACACTAGAGCAAAAATAGTATTTAATGCTCGATCGACCATGCAAAGGATAACTTGGCGTGTCCATCTGGTACTTGATCAGATAACTTCTCCCACCAATAAATTAAGTACTAATTAGAAATTATAATAAATGAGTAGATTATTAAAAAGAGACTAATATTTATGTAATTGTTGCTACTGCAGCTTGCTTGCGAAGGACTCTCACAAAGGAGATGGCTATAGATTTTGTTCCAAGGATGGATGTGATTTTATGTAGCAAAAGAGAAGTAGTTGGATTTGCTACAATCCATGATAGTAATCCCAATTCAGTTTGCCACTTTCGAAGACTTGGCAAAGATAAGGTGGCAGTTACTGTATCAAAGATTCTTAGCGCACATGTTGAGCTAAAGTATAAATGTGGAGATATGGAAACACTTGGAGATGTTATGCCCTACAATACATCCAACAAATCATTTATATCATGGGACAAAGATGAGACTTATGCAACAGACATTATCAAGAATACAAAGTGCACCACCTTGGATTTTACTATAGGGGACATTTTACAAATGAGATCATTTGCAAATAAGACTGTAGCAGAAGGTGAAGTATTGGGATTTGAACAAGTGGAGCAATGGTCATTTGCATAGATGAGGATTCTAAAAGTCACTGATGATGGTATGGTTGATAACATAACATCCTTATGTGATCCCTACTATGAGGTAGGCAAGAATATGAGATGGAGCATGCAATTTTTAAACATGAGAAAGAGGCACGTGGTTTTCAATGATAAAGACAAGGTATACTACAGTATCAAAGGACCTAAAAAGCGTGCCCATGTGCCAGGATCTATCACTTCAAATGTGGATGATTTCAATGTACTCAATTATAGAAGTGACATCTTATCTGGAGTGGATGAGTTCATTGGTTCCGAGAAACAAAATGATTTTAGAAGCGAAGCCTTATCTAGGGTGGATGAATTCTTGCACAGTGAGAAGGGCAAAGGTTTCAATAGCGATGTCTTGTCAAGTGTGGATGAGTTCATGCATATTAACAAACCTGGTGTCAATCAAGCTTGTGGATTTGTGAAAGCCATGCAAGATGTCCCAATGAGTGATGTTCTCTCAAGAGTGGAAGAGTTTCAAGGTTCTCAATACTCTCGTAGAATATTGAATTCATTGAATGGTCCTAAGAGTATGTTAAAAATGAGGATGAGATCAACAGAGTATTATTCAATATTTAACTTTGATTGTGATATGGCCAAGGATGCAACGACCAATCATGGATGCTTGGTTACAAACAAATGTGAGGAGAAGAAGTGCATAAATACAGATAACCACGTGCACGAGGAATAAAAACGGTCATAGATATGCATGAAGAGAAAGCGAATCCAGGCAAATCCACAAAAGCAACCAAAGAGGAAGAGAGTAATGAAGGAGGAGAACATGTTAAATGCATTGGGATATCTATGTTGCAAGCGAAGATGTATGCACTTCATTGATCTTGCAGACATCAGGGAATGTAGAGGACACGTGTGGCAAAGAAGAGGAAGCGAAAGAAATGAATACCTTCTCACAAGTCTCTCTTGCTTTCTTCAGAATGGCAATAAAAGACTAAGTTCAAGACAAAAGGTAAAACCTCTCGTAAATGGAAAAAAGATTTGCAATGAGGCATATCGCAATATTACTAGATTATCCCATGGTACATATTGGGATTTAGTCACCAAGGCAAAGGGCGGCAACAAATTTAGCATTCACGGTAATAGAGGAAGGTCCAAATCAAGAATCTCAACTGTCAGGGCAGCAGCAATTTTGCAAGACTTCATACATGAAAATGCTTTACCTCAACCCCACATATCTACCAAACTCCCTAACGGTGACGTGATCACTGAAATGCACCTTCCAATGGGCTTGACAAAGCTCGAAGTATTTGACTCTATTGCAGAAAAGCAAAGGCAAAGAGGGGATGTCGTAGCTTCTTCTCATACTTTGTATACTCCCTAACGGTGACGCGATCACTGAAATGCACCTTCCAATGGGCTTGACAAAGCTCGAAGTATTTGACTCTATTGCAGAAAAGCAAAGGCAAAGAGGGGATGCCGTAGCTTCTTCTCATACTTTGTATACTCTTTGGAAGAAGAACTTTGGATATGTTAAAATCCAAAGGAGGCAAAAAATGTCAAAGTGCAATGTTTGTGATGATTTAAGCGATTGAGAGTGCAACATGTCCAAATCAAAGGGAATTATACAAAAAAAACCAAAAATCTCATCATGACCTTATTCGACATTCTAGACAAAAATATGCATTTTGGAAGGAGCAAGCTATTTCGCATCCCGATGACTACATGTGCCTTATTGTAGATGGCATGGATCAGAATACAACAACATTGCCTCGTTTTGTTGCCACTCCACTTAAATTACAAGGAAAGCACTTTCTAAAGACACATCTATGTGGAGTGTTAGTGCATGGAATTAAATTCTTTGCAGATATATGGATTGATTCCTTGCATCTACATGATAGCAATCAAGTTGTAACATATTATGAAGGCAATTCACAATGTACATGTAGAAAAAGGTCACCTACCACCGACTTTGAGAATACAAGCTGATAATTGCTGGCGAGAAAATAAGAATGTGCTGTTGCTCATCAAATCTTCAATGAGGTCGAATGTGGATTTTTGTATGTTGGGCATACACATGAGGATATCGATTAGGTTTTTAGCACAGTCTCAAGGGACCTTAAATGCAAGGATGTGGAGACAATAGATGACTTGGTAAGAAGATGTGGCAGGCAAGTTGGTGGTCGTAAGGAAAGTACAGTATGTAAGAGGCTCGAAAGAATGTATGATTGGAAGAGCTTCATTCTACCTTTCATAGAAATGGGTGGTGATGCATTGACAGGTCATACCAATCCACACTACTTTCATTTTTTTTTAAAAGATGAAAAACCCGTAATGCAATGGCAATAGTATTCTCATGATACAAAATGGGAACCTGAAGAACCTTACAGTCTCTTAACTTTAATTCCCAGCAAGGAAAGGTATCCAACATGGGCTCCTATACAAGAATTCAATGAGAGGTCTAACTGTGAAATAGAAGGATTAAAAGCATTTATTACATACAAAGAGGAAATGCTTCAGAGATATCCTGATTCGAAGCCTACTTGGAGAGAACACACTACCACCGTAATTAACAAGACACGAAATTTAATAAAGGACCTTGAGAGAATGCGAGGCTCAAAGGATGTCAAGGAAGAATGCAATATGTTTTGGCCAAATGTTCATAACGATTTGCGCCCAGCTCCAGTCTTTGAAAATGAATTTGTATCATTACTCCCACATCCATATTGTGGACCAAAGAAGAGAGAGTTTATGCCACAAGTAGATATAGAGGTCGATTGTTTTGTTGTGGTTCGACCATCGGATGATGAATATGAGAATGTGAAGTTTTGGGTTGCAAAAGTAGTTGATGTGCAAAGAGATGACCAAGGGAGAGCTACAACATTTACAGCGGTATGGTATGAGCCAAAGGGCAGGAAGGAGAATATGGATAACAACACATTGTATACTAATTGTGTAATGAAGGAGTGGGTCCCAAACGATGAAGCGGTCTCTCAAGTTTCAACGGAGACAATCATAGTGTCTTGGCATTCAAGGGCAAAGAAATCAAAGAAGCGCATGGGATATGAGGTAGAAGGAAAAATAAAAATACCACAGCAAAGTATTTTGCATATACATGAATTTTTAAGGATGCTTGCCATGGAGGAAGTAGAAGGAGATAGCGCAAATGAAGAATGTCCATGATTAAAGCTTTGTATTGAAGTCCATTGAAGGATTTTATTCGGGTACTAGGCAAGAAGCCAATTCAAGCCAATTCATCACCTCCTATGTCAAATAAGAGTCAAAATATGCACTAGATGTCACCCAAGGGTCAAGGCTTGGCAAGATAATAGGGAGTTAATGCAGATGTCACCTGGCAAGGGACTATTACATTGAGCAATTAGACAATGGGGAGTCAATGCACCCAAGGGGCAAGGCTTGGAAAGACAAGTGGGAGTTAATGCAGATGGCACCTGTATTTTGCACTGGATGTCACCCAAGGGTCAAGGCTTGGCAAGACAATAGGGAGTTAATGCAGATGGCACCTGGCAAGGGACTCACATTGAACAATAAGACAATGGGGAGTCAATGCACCCAAGGGGCAAGGCTTGGCAAGACAAGTGGGAGTTAATGCAGATGGCACCTGGCAAGGGACTGTTGTGACATTGAGCAATAAGACAATGGGGAGTCAAATTATGCAGATGGCACGAATTGAGGCTCTTTAAGAGCAACAATTTAAATTGTAAACATATGTTCAATCTATATCATTTTGGATATAAAGACTCTAGCTGAGAGCAACGTCTCTCAATGTAATCATATAATAATAGCTATAATTGCTATTATACCTCTTTGGTTCAATACAAAACTTGGCTTATGGCATCATGTCTTTTTTCTATTTATTAAAAGTTTTAAAATTTTTGTGCATATTGCGAGTGACAATGTTATTTTCATGAAATATTTAAGTCTCCTTTCATGGATTTATAAATTTATCACGTCAAGGAAAAATATTAAAAATAATTAAATTGACAAATAACTTAGGTATAGCTAGAATTTCTAATATAGGATTATTTCAAATTCTTGCATGTTGGTGCAAAAGTATAGATTGAAAAAACAATATTTTTATGTGAATATGATAGTGCCACAAAGTGAACTTTTGATTTGGGAAGAATATTTTTAGAAAGTAAAATTTTGATTTGGGAAGGATATTTTCACAAAGTAAACTTTTCATTTGGGAAGGATTTTTGGGCTTCATCCAAAAACAATAGAAAAAGTCCAAAATTAATGAAATAGGTGTTATTGGCATCAGTCATTGTATCTCATCTTATTCTTAAAATGAATAATTCTCAGTGAAATCTATGACAGAGACAATAGTGTCATGGGGAAAGTTGGCAAGGCATTTGGCAAGGCATGCCTTGAACTGCTTATCCTACCAGATGGCCGTGAAATTGTGAAGCACATATTTTGGGATGGATTGAACCACATGACCTATAAGCTCCCTCAAATGAGTGCTCTTATATGATAGTAGCCATCTCTTTTTATCAGATCCTTCAACATTGGCATTTTCAAATCTCCTCCATTTTAGATAAACATGATTGTCTTCGCTCATTTCATTTGTATAGACATGAATCGTCTTCTTCTTCATCTTCAGACTGCAATGCTTGCATGTGTATAGACATGAAATGTCTTCTTCTTCATCTTCAAATTGCAATGCTTGCATGTGCCATGAATGCATTCAATGTGGTGCCACTCATGGTCTCCCTTCGGAGAAACCACTGGCTTTGACAGAGACCTTAGGCTACAAAACCTGCTCTCCTTTGCAATGCATGGTAAGGATCCAAGTGGCCTAAAGACTGTGCATTCATTGGCGAGACATGAGCATAGATCCCCATGGAGAAAGGCTGCAACATGACCAAATCTCAAGTTATTCATAACTTGCCGGGCTAGGTCAAAGTCTATGTGTGTTTTGCATCAACAAACATTCATGTCTTTGAGTTTCCTAATGTACCAGGGTTTACAGTGTTCAAAGCTCCTCTACCCCAACTGAAATGTTAGGATTTTGATCCATAAACTTGAGATACAACTCCATCTATTGACCCAATATGCGGGAACAATCAAACAGTGAGCCCTCTTTTAAATGGAACAACAGTACTGTGATCCCTCTTTTTGCACTACTAAAACAAGACAAAACACAGTACGGGAAAAAACATGGTCTAATTAAAGTATATTATAATGAATCTCAATTGAAATAACCATCTAATATTTAAACTAATCAAGCTACTAGAAGCAAAACAATTTCAACCACCGTACTAGTTTAGGACAATCACAATTTCAACTACCGGGGGCTAATTTAGGACAGTCACAATTTCAATCACCGGACTGGTTTAGGTCATGTTTAGGACACTCAACCACCGGGATAGTTTATGACACATTTAGGATAGTCACAATTTCAAGTACCGGGCTGGTTTAAGACAGTCGCAATTTCAACCATTGGGCTGGTATAGCTGGTGATTGAGTTGAATCAGCCATGATTTAACTAATGTTTGATCAACCATGCTGGTTCAGGACAATCAAATAACTAGTGATTGAGCTAAAGCAACCACGGTTGTGGTTGATGTTCCAACCACTAGGCTGGTTTAGTAAAATAACAATATATTTTTTTTGTTTTAAATTTAACTAATTTAAGTACTAAGAAACATAGTAATTTCAATCACCGAGCTGGTCAACATTTAATGTAATTTCAACCACGTTGGTTGAAGACAATCATATAACTAGTGATTGAGTTGAAGCAACCATGGTTGCATGATGTTCCAACCACCGAGATGGCTTAGTAAAATAACAATATATTGCTTTTTGTTTCAAAATATTTTGCTGTTAATTTTTTCTCAACCACATCACCGGGGTGGTCAACAATTAATGTCTATTCAATCCGCTTGTTCAAGACAATCACATAACTAGTGTTTGAGCTGAACCGTCGTCTAGTTGCATGATGTTCCAACCACCGGGCTAGTTTAGGACAATCACATTTAGTCTAGTCCTAGTTTAAGAAATGAAACAACGTATAGTTGCATGATGTTCCAACCACCGGGCTAGTTTAGGACAATCACATTTAGTCCAGGCCTAGTTTAAGAAATGAAACAAGTAAATTATCCCAAAGCTTAATTCACAAACAACCACCAAGCTGGTTTAGGCACCACTAACCTACATTGAATCAAGCATATGTATGATCTGCTCATCAAACACATTGCATCCAATCCACTTTTTATAGATGTCCTTTCTATTTGGATAAACTCTCGTATTTTCGTGCCAAGACTTCGCTCTAGCAATGACTTCTGCAATTAGGTTGTCTCTCCTTTTCTTGTGTTCTATTAAATCTCATGGACTTCTTAGATTACGATGATCATGCATTCCTTCTGTTCTACATTCAACCGTTGGACCCACATTGGTACTTATGATTGACAACATCTTCGACATTGTGTGCCCAAACCATTTCTCCTTTGTTTCAGGGGACACCAACATAGCTATTGTCACACTCTTTGCAACTAGTTGGTCTAAGCTTTCACCCCTTTCACTTTTTGAAGGCCATTTCTCAGGTTAGAGAGGATCGCCTCTTGGGCGTGCATCTCTTGAGGTATTGGTAGGGTTCTATGATCTTTAGCATGCATGCTAAATCTTCTAAAGACTCAATACTAGTATTCACTTGAATGGCTTGATGTTACTGTCTTGAATGCTCCCACCAATCATGACACTACATCTCATGTTCTTTGCTCCAATGGCAGTGATCTAATGCATGCATCTACAAATCTGCTTTCTACTACTGCTTCTTTTTAAGGAGTCTTCTTTCTTCTCCTTATTTATCCCTTCACAAATGTTGCAAAAGTGTCTTATGTTTTTGTTTCAATACCATGCCATTTCTTTCCTCGACCTGCAATCTGTTCCTTGTGCCTTGAACAGGCTTTTCAGCTTTTCTATCTCACATCCTCTATCTTCTTCTCTTACATGCCATGTCAAGCTGCATGTTGACATTGATGCCATGGCCATGATCAATCCAAAATAGACTTAGAGAAGCTAGGTTGTGAGGCGAGCAAAGAATAGAAGACAACCTACCTAAAAGAAGAAAATTTTGTGTAAGGTCATGTCAAGGTGCGTGCAAGTTGTATGGCATTTTCAGGGCAAGGGTAGGTTGCAAGTACTCAATATTTCAAGGTTTGATGGGCGCAAGGTGTGAAAATTCAAAATTTATAGGAGTAGGAAAATTTTCAATGGCCGAGTTTCCCCCCTCCGGCAATACCTATTCGTAGAACCGGATATCCCAAACAAGTCTAATATGGCCTAAAATGTTCCAAAACACAAATAGGCCAAAGGGAATGCTATCAGGTTTGTTGCCCTCTATTTTGAAATGCAACAACTTTGGCATGCCTAGGACCATATAGCAAGCAAATGCATGGAAAAAGAAACAATTCAAAATTACAAATAGTGTTGGATTTATTAAAAGATCTTTGCACATGCACAAATTACACAATTTCAACTTCTTTCATTTTAGGGTGAATCTAGATACGAATATCAACAACTATCAATATTTTAAGACCACCATACAGTAGTCCCACTAGTTTGGATTCCAAATTTTCAATCCGTTTTGGTTTTTACAAATTTTTAAAAAATCATGGAGCATGCCCTTAAATGGGGGTGCATCATTTTAGCAGCACATTGGAGGCCCATTAACTCATGCCTAATGTTCTCATTTAGGTGTGTCCTTGTGTTGAGGAGAAGATCAAAAAGTGTACTCTTGAATGGTTACTTGGTTGCATGTATGTACAGAAGTAAATTTTGATGTTTTTGAACAAATTGCTATGTCTTATAGTCTGCAAGATGCACGTGCAAAATAGCACTTGTAATGCTTTAATGGTCTCATTACAAATTCTTATTCCATAATGTTTTGGTCTCATGTTCAAACTTCCAATGTGTACTACAACTTGAAGTCAAAGTTTGATGAATTCCATTGAGCAATGCATAAGTTATGGGTCATGAAAGATACCTACATATAGAAAACTCCCTAAACCTCATCAAAAATGGCTACACCGAAGGAAACAATGACCCTCTTGCTAGGGGCTTTGATGATATGGATTAAGAAATGGAGTCACCTCTGACATGCTTATGGCTCTCATTGCAAGGAAGTGAGTGGAAAAGGAACCAATGCAAAAATAATAAATAATATTGGATTTATTCAAATATCATTGTGCATGTATGGATTGAGCTTCTTCTAGTGCATCCATTTATTGGTAAAATAAAGCACCAAGGTATATCACCAAAGATAAAAAGCTCTAAGACCACCATGTCATATGCCCATCACTGTGGAGTGCATTCTTTTAAACAAAATTGCATTTACAACTAAATAATAAAATTGTGTTGAGTGTGCTCTCAAATGTATGTGCACAATATTTTACAGTGAAATATTGGACATCCCCTAAACCATAGCAAGTATTTTTAGTTGGGGTGCCTCCTTTGGTCTGTGGGAAGCTCAAGAAGTCCACTTTTAAATGAAAAATTTCTTCCATGTATATGCAAAATAATTATTTTATATTTTAAAAATGACTTGGATACCCTATACAACCCACAATACATCCTTCCTAGGCATAATGGTATTTGCACTAATTTAATGATCTCATTCAAATATGCCAATTGTGCAATGTTTTGATCTCACATTCAACTTCAAAAATTGTAGATTAGTTTAGACCACATTTCTAAAATTTTGTTTAGAAATACAAATCAAGCAAGTTATCCATATGCAATATATATAATTCCCTTAGGGGGGTTCTATTTGGCGAGTTTTTTTACTAGCAGGTTTGTGAGTTTTTTTACTCCTGAAAAAATAAAGAAGTAATTTAAATCTTGCCAAATAGAACCCCCTTCAATGGTAAACATAAAAAAATAGTAGAGTCCACAAACCCCCGCTAGTAAAAAAACTCACCAAAGAGAAACCCCTGTTAGGGGTATAAGAAAATAATAAAACGTCTGTGCTCAATAGATAACAGGATCTAGTACGCAAGAGAGAAAACTAGATAGTATGGAGAATCAAAAATTTGATTACTATAGAACTGATACAATAGATGGCGCTGCCTCCCAGCATGCACTCTTATGAAAGAAGCTTTAATGGTGAGCTGGAAACAGTTGAGGATGGAGGCTGGATGCTAAGGAATCAGGGTTGTTGTAGCCAGTGATGAAATGGGCTTCACGGGCTTGCTCTTATATAGCCACCAATCGTAGTCGGTTAGGCCCAATATGATGACCGATCTAGTCCACCCAAAATGGTCGACTGGCGGTTGGTCCCGAAATAGGCCACCGACCACACGATAGAATCGGTGCGCAAAATAGAGCAACTCACCTACGGTGTCCGTTCGGCCCACAGCCATCTGGGACTCCAAAGGGGCCCTACAACCCGAGAGTGGGCTGCCCTGCAAAAAGCTCTGTCTACCCTCAGTGCGGTTAGTCATGGGATGCCTTCCTGCACTTGCATGTAGCCTAGTTGGCAGTGTGCCAACTCTATCTAAAGTCGTCCAGCCATCAGCCACACATGGCCCCCATCTGGTGTCCAAACCAGGACCTACTGGATAACGGAGCTACCCAAATGCCTTCTCCTCATATGGGGGGCTTACAAGTATAGTTAACTGGTTCTGGCATAGTTACACGAGAGTGGAGCATTGATATCTAACACCCCCCCTCAATGTCCACCCACAAGTGAACTTACTTTTTCGGCCTAATTCCAAGTCGATGAAGATGCCTCTCCAGCAAGTCTCTTCCAAGAGCGTTTGTGAAGATGTCCGCAGCATTCTCTGTAGTCGGATAGTACACCAAGTTGACCTCTCCATCCATGATGAGCTCATGTACAAAGTGATAGTGAATCTCAATGTGTTTTGTGCAAGTGTGGAACACCGGGTTCTTTGCAATCGCCATGCAACTCTGATTGTCACATGATAATTGTGTAGGCTTGTTCTGCACTGCACCCATGTCCCCCAAAATCCTCCTCAACCACACTCCCTCGCAAGAAGAAAAGCATGTAGATTTGTACTCGTCGGCCTCGGTAGAAGAAAGAGCAACTATGGGTTGCTTCTTGCTAACCCATGACATAGCTCCAGATCCAAGTGAGAAATAGTAACCTGTCACTGACCTCCTACTGTCCATGTCTCCTGCCCAATCCGAGTCACAGAAGCCGGTCAAGATGTTGCCCTTGGAATAGGTGATGCCATAATCAAGTGTGCCTTTGATGTATTTCAGCACCCGCATCCCTGCCCTCCAATGGTTCTCGCGAGGCTTATTGGAAAACATGCTTAGTACACCAGTCACAAAACTAATGTCTGGCCGTGTGTTGCACAGGTAAATCAAGCTGCCCACAAGCCTTTTGTACTTCGCTTCATCCACCAATGGTGATGAATCCTCATTTGAGAGCTTTGCATCAACCTCCATAGGGGTACCAACTGTCTTACACTCAGCCATGCCAAATAACTTCAGTATCTCTCCAGCATACTTCAGCTGTGAAATGAAGATCTGTTTTGGCTCTTGTCAAACTTCAATCCCCAAACAGAAATGCATCAGTCCGAGGTCTGTCATTTCAAACTCTCGTCCTAGCAAATGCTTCGTCTGTGAGATCTTCTCTTCATGGTTCCCTATTATGACAAGGTCGTCCACATAAAGGACCACGATCATACACCTACCTCCTTCTCTAAAGATATACAAATTTGCATTTGATGGGCTCCTCATGAACCCGTTTTGCAAAAAGTAGGCATCCATTTACTAGTACCATGCTCGTGGGGCCTGTTTCAACCCATAAAGTGCCTTCTTCAATTTGCAAACTTTACCTTCTGAACCAGGGATCTCAAAACCTGGTGGTTGTTCCACGTATAACTCCTTGAGATCTCCATTCAAAAAGGCAGATTTCACATCCATCTGAAACACGGGCTAACTTCCCTGGGCAGCTAAAGCCAAAACACTGTGAATTGTGGTTAGTCGAGCTGTGGGAGCAAAAGTATCTTGATAATCAAAACCATGTACCTATGCAAATCCTTTTGCCATGAGCTGAGCCTTGTACTTATCCAACGTGCCATTGGATTGTACTTGGTCTTGTACACCCACTTGGTCCCGATTACCTTGCATTTTGGTGGTCGATCCACAAGGTCCTAAGTGTTGTTCTTCATTATGGAGCCTTACTTCGACTGCATAGCCTCCATCCACCTATCATCACCCTGTGCCTCTTCAAGACACTTGGGTTCATCAACATGGATCACCTCTATCATCAAAGCGTAATTGACCAAGTGTTCCTGCACCCTTCTTTGCTCCTCTATTCTCTTGGATCGACGATGTTCGAATGGTTCCTCCTCAATGGCTGGAGGTTCTCTGCCATCCAAAAGTTGCTTTACCCACTTCGGGAATGGCCGTTGCCATTGTGATTCTGCAGGCTCTTCTTCATCTTCTATCTTGAGTCATCCCAAGCACCGTTGGGAGAGTTCGGTTTGCTATTGGTGGCAGTACTGGATGGATATCCTAGTCCTGGTTGTCTGGGAAGGAAGCATCCTCCTCCAATTGATGCGGCTGTTCTAAGAAGACCACATCATGACTTACAATTACCTTCTTGGTAATAGGGTTATTGAGATGGTAACCCTTCGCCTCTTCACTATAGCCCAAGAAAATACACTTCCGGCTCTTCGGTTCCCATTTGGTCTTGGTAGCATCAGGGACATGCACAAAACAGTCACATCCAAAAACTCTGAAATGTGCAGCTAAAGGTTTCTTACCAGAAAAGGCTTGTAGTGGAGTCATCCCATTCATAGCCTTTGTGTAGCTACGATTCAAGATGTAAACTACAGTGTTACATGCTTCAGCCTAGAAAGTCTTTGGCAAATCTTTCCCTTTCATCATACTCTAGCTCATTTCACAGATGACGCACATCTTGCATTCTGCTACTCCATTTTGCTGTGATGTATGTGGCGGGGGGTTCTGCCTCTTAATTCCGTGACTTTTGCAGTAAATTTCGAATTCAGTTGATGTGAACTCTCCACCTCTGTCTGATCTCAACTTCTTCACCTTCCTCCCCGTTTCTTTCTTGACCATTACATGCCATTCCTTGAACCTACTAAAAGCCTCGTCTTTAGTCTTCAGGAAGTATATCCATACTTCTTCTACTGTAGTCGTCGATCAGCGTCATGAAGTAGTAGGAACCACCCAAAGCTTCTATCTCCATCTTTCCACAGAGGTCCGTGTGAAGGAGCTCTAGAGGAGCCTTTGCCTTACTGGCCTCTTTAGGAAAGAGATGCCGATGCTGCTTTCCCATCATGCAAACTTCACATACATCGAGCAAATCTAAAATTTCTGATAGGTCTGCAATCATTCCAGTTTTATGCATTTCCTTCAAAGAACTAAGGTTTAGATGACCAAACCTCTCATGCCATAGCTTAGTGTTGTGTTCACATCTGCTCGAGCACTGAAAGCTGAGAGTTCGTAGATGTTGTTGCGCTGTGTACCTTTACCAATGACCTTCCCTTGAAGATCCACAATTTGTGCCCCATTCTTATCGAAGTGAACTTTGAGGTCCCGATCTGTGATCGCAGAAATGGATAATAAGTTCCTCTTGATATCTGGCACATAAAGGAATCAGACAACTATTTTACAACTCCATCTGACTTGAGAACAATCGTACCTTTTCCTTTTGCTGGACATTTTGCATCATTGCCGACTACTACCAGGATGTCATTCCCTACCGGCTGTAGAGAGGTATACCAATCCTTCTGACTGGTCATGTGGCGCGATGCATCACTGTCAATGATCCAAGGTTCTTCTGCAGGTACATGAACTACCTCTGTGCAAATCTCCTCAATTGCTATGAACAGCTCTACTGGTACTACCTGCGTGCTATTGCTGGACTCTTTCTTTACTCTATTCTTCTCATTTGCGATCTTCTTTCGGCACTCATTCTGCTTGTGCCCTGCTTTGTTGCAATAGAAGCACTTGATCTTCTTCTTTCTCTTTTTATCATTGGAGGCTGTCATTATTTTGTCACTTTTATTGATGACTATAGCAGAAAAGTTTGGGTGTATTTTATGAAAAAGAAAAGTGAAGTGTTTGGGCATTTCAAAGCTTTTAAAGCTATGGTTGAAAAAGAAATAGGCCTGCAAATAAAATGCCTAAGGTCAGATGGAGGGGGAGAGTACCTCTCAAATGAGTTTACAAGGTGCCTGCAGGAGCATGGCATAAAGCAACAATATTCATGCAGTCATACCCCACAGCAAAATGGACTTGCAGAAAGGAACAATAGGCATATTGGAGAGGTATCTCATGCCATGCTCAATGAAAAAAACTTGCCAGATTAATATAGGTTGAAGCAGTTACTACAATAGTCTACATAATGAACAAGACTCCCACTATAGCAATACATGGCATGATGCCAAAGGAGAGGTATACTGGTAGGAAACCAGATATTTCTCATTTGAAAGTTTTTGGTTTCATTGCCTATGTTCATGTGCCAGATGAGTTGAGATCCAAGTTGGGTGGATCCAGAAGCTGAGAAGTGCATCTTTATTGGTTATTCTCTGTAGCAGAAAGGGTATAGATGCTATAACCCTTCTACTCGTAAGTTTACACTGAGTAGAGATGTTGTTTTTAATGAGATGAGTAGCTGGTATAAACTAGTAAATGTGATTGATGATGTAGATGCACAAAATGGTAATGCTGCACAGAATTCACAGTAGCAATCACAAAATATTAGTGGACCTATAGTGTCCTCTAGCAGTGGTTCACATACTTCACCATGGATAGGCAAATTGAGATCAGGAGAATCTCCTCAAAGCAATGTAGATAGTGGTATGCAAGTATCATAAAAGGGAAAAGAGAAAGTAGATGAGCCCATGGTTGATGTGAATGCAGGTCACTCTTATGTGGATGGTGAATCCAGTGGCTCAGAACAGAGCCTTGATTATGAGTTGGGTGTTCCTTCTATTGTTACACCTAGAGTAAGGAAGACAAGGGATGTTTTGAGAGCATCTGGTAGTGAGCCTATTTTGCGCAGGTCTACCAGAGCTAGGTATCCTATGGATAGGCTGAAATATGATGGATTTACAACCATTCACTATGCCTATCTAGTCAAAGTGATACATGAACTAGAACCCACTTATTTTGAGCAAGCCTTGGGAAAAGAAAAATGGGACAAAGCCATGGATGAAGAAATGGATGCCTTGGAAGCAAATGCTACATGGGAATTGGTGCCTTTGCCTAAAGACAAGAATGCAATTGGCTGCAAGTGGGTTTATAAGGTGAAGCACAATGCAGATGGTTCTGTGAACAGATACAGCGGCAAGATTAGTTGTCAAGGGGTATGCATAGACATATGGCATTGATTATGAAGAAACATTTAGTCCAATTGCACAGATGGCAACTGTAAGAGCAGTCATTGCTATGGCTGCATCAAAGGGATGGTCTTTACATCAAATGGATGTAAAGAATGCTTTCTTGCATGGTGATTTGCAAGAACAGGTCTATATGGAGCAACCACTAGGTTATGTTCATGCTGTTCATCCTGAGTTTGTTTGCAGGTTGAAGAAAACCTTGTACGGCTTGAAGCAAGCACCTAGAGCATGGTCTGACAAGATAGGACAGTATCTTGTCACTATTAGCTTTTAGATTTCCAAGGCAGATTTTTCACTTTGTGAGAAAAATAGAGAAAGGCATTATGTTGCTTGTCATTTATGTTGATGATTTTATCATCACAGGTGATAGTGATGAAGATATCCTTCATGTGAAAATGCTATTGGAGCAAAAGTTTGAGATGAAGGATTTGGGAGAGCTGCGTCACTTCTTGGGCATTGAGGTGATTAGATACACAAGTGGGATATGGCTTTTGCAGAGGCAGTATGGATTGGACATGCTGTCCAAATATGGGATGATAGGCTGTAAGCCTATTTCAGTTCCTTTAGAGGAGAATGTGAGGTTGAGCGCAGATGCAGGTGAGCTTCTGGAAGACCCTACCATGTACAAATGCATAGTAGGAAGTTTTATTTATATGACTATTACCAGGCCAGATTTGAGCTATGCTATTGGTTTGATAAGTCAGTTTATGTAGGCTCCAAGGAAATTGCATTTGGATGTGGCTAGACGCATACTGAGGTATGTGAAGTCCACATTGCAGTACGGACTATTTTATGAGACTAGGGTTCAAATATAGTTGCATGGATACACTGATGCTAATTGGGCTAGTAGTATTTCTGATAAACGATCTACCAGTGGATATGTGTTCTCTTTTGGGAGTGCTACAGTCACTTGGAGCAGCAAGAAACATCCTATAGTTGCCTTGTCGAGCACAGAGGCTGAATACAGGGGTGCAGCAATGGCTGCATGTGAGGCAGCTTGGTTGCATAAGCTACTTTATGGTATGCATCAGTCTACAGATGGGCCACTTGTCATTTATTTTGACAACATGAGCAGTATACACTTGGCAAATAACCCAGTCTATCATGCTAGAACAAAGCACATTGAGGTGCATTATCTATGTGCGGGAGAAGGTTCTAGTAGGTTTTATTGATCTAGTTTATGTTAGCATAGAGGATCAGGTAGCTGACATATTCACAAAGGCATTGGGTGAAGAGAAGCTGTGCAAGTTCAGAGACCTACTTGGTGTGCAGGGATTGGTATTGAGCTCGAGGGGGAGTGTTGAGATATCGAGCTCCCACTCGTGATATGCCAGGGTGACCATTGTGCATTTATGTCACCAACTTTTTAGCTACAAATGCGGTTGGTACATTGCCCACGAATAATAGTTGGATGATAGCTATCTTTATGTACTCTAGTTAGTGGCTCAGTTAGTATGCCACCTTAGTTAGCTGAGTTTGGTTTGAGACCCACATTAGAGAGTTCTTTTGGCTTTCACAACTGAGAAGAGGAAACTTGTTTTCAGCCTCCACCTTTGTGTATATTCCCCCATTGTGTATGTGAGAAAGCTCACTACAAGTGAAACTCCTTACTTCTCTCCCACTCTCTTCACACATCATCCCCACAAAACCAAAACAATTACACTCATTGACCATGGGCATGGTTTATTCTTCCCTTGAAACTAGGTGTTGGATTTTCTTGCAAGCTATTCTCATTAATCAATTTTCCAAATTTGTGACTTATACTTGATAGCCATGCTTGGAAACACACGTTGCTTCCTTGGTCAGTCCTATGAATGGCCCATCAAACATCATGAACATCTTCTTCTTGCACTCACACATGCATGTCACTAGCTTGTTATGTACTGTGAACATTGGATGTTGATGGTGGCATGCCCAACTTGTCTTCAAATTCAAAGTCTTTTCTAGGAAGGCTCTTCGTGCACATACCACCGACTCAAAGTCATGGTGATGAGAGTCATCAATGGCTGAGGGCTCACCCAACCTTTTCTTTCATCTCACAGTCTCCACATCTCCCACGAGGTGTGGATCATTTGCTTCTATCCTAGCAGCATTCAATGCAAAATTTGCAACTCGCACTACCTACTGCTGAGGGATAATGTAACTTGATCTTGTGTTGCCTATTCGTTGAAGCAAGTTCTCTAATGAGGCCCCAAATCCAATATGCAATGCTTGGTCATGCTGTTCACACCTTGCAATCTACAACAATGTAGATGCCAAGTCACCCAACACAAGCATCACACAATGAGATTTGACTTATGTATCCTTTAGATGCCAACTAACTCCCATGTTTTGACTCTACAAGATTTGCAGAATGAATTATTTTTCTACACAATAAACTCAGCTACATATGCAATCAAGGCATATTTCATCATATAGTTAACTCACAACATTTACATGTACCATGAAGTTACCCCAATGAGGTATGCTATCCTCCCACCATGATATCCATTGATCCAAGAATGGAATGGATCCAACATATTTATTGGTGATTCTTTGGAGTCCTTGTTCCCAATGGAACATGCATGATCGCTCTCATTCTTAGGGCCACCATTGTAGACAGTACAAACTGCTCGACAATTTTCTTATGCTTCATCAACCATAAACCCAAATAATTTGGGCTCAAAAAATCCACATTTTCTTACAACGTCATTTAAGATTCTCTAAAATTGAACTTGGGCATTCTTTCACTAATAAATACAATTCCCCTTACATCACAAAAATACAGAACTAGAAAATAATGGGATTTACCGTTGTTTGCTCTTTCCCATGGCTTTCGTAGGAAGAGTAGGGTGTTCTCAGTATGCAAGGTTCCGAGGCTTTTTTTCACCTATAGATATTTTGGGGTTGTCATTTGTAGTATACGTGTAGCTTAGGACCTCGAGTTGTTTTCCAGTGAGAGACATAGGCTTAAGTCTGGTATAAGCGAACATAGTGCATGCATGTGTAAAAGGAACGTGTATCATCATGGTTGAGGTGATGAAGGCTTTTTTCTTCATTGAGGGTTGCAGGTTTTAGGAGGAGTTTAAGGTTTAGAAGGAGGTTCCAAGGTTTGGAAGAGGTTCCACGGTTAGAAGTAGGTCCAAGGTTTAGAGAGAGGTTCCAAGGTTTAGAGAGAGGTTCTAGAGTTTAGAAGAGGTTCCAAGGTTAAGGGTAGAGTACATGGTGGATAACTCATCTCCCTTGTAGATCGTGGAGGTTAAGGGTTGAGGAACTAAGGGTTTAGGGGGAGCATAGGAGTGGGAGAGGAGAAGGTGTAAGAGCATGGCGAAAAGAAGAGAGAGGAGGGAGGAGGAGGAAGAAGAGGGAGAAGGAGGAAGGAGAAGGAGGAGGGAGGATGAGGAGGAAGGAGGAGGAGGGGGAGGGAGAAGGAGGAAGAGGAGGAGGAGGAGGAGGAGGGACGAGGAAGGGGAGGAGGAGGGAGGAGGAGGAGGGAGGAGGAGGGGGAGAGGATGGGTTGCAAGGTTGGAGGAGAGGGGAGGAGGAGTTACAAGGTTAGGACATGCTTTTGGACATGGAGTGCAAGGAAGCATGGACACTTGAGACAATTGCTTGGAATACCAAAGAAGAACTCAACACAATGCCCCAAAGAGTCTGGGCTTCATTCCATTATGGGGTATTTATACAAGTTGGAGAGCTTCTCTCTCTACGTGTAGGAATTGTAAGATATTCTCTCTCTACATATAGAGCTTAAATATAGAAGTTGCATGTAGGAGTTGCATGTAGAACTCACATGTAGAACTTGCATGTAGAACTTGCATGTAGGAGTTGCATGTAGGATTTGCATGTGAAACTTGCATGTAGGAGTCGCATGTAGAACTCGCATGTAGGAGTTGCATGTAGAACTCACATGTAGGAGTTGCATGTAGAACTCGCATGTAGAACTCACATGTAGGAGTTGCATGTAGGAATCGTATGTAGAATTTGCATGTAGAACATGCAAGTTGGATTTCTAAGAGGGATTATTTCTAGCCTTATGCAAGTACAAAGCGGAGCTTTGCTGCTACTCTACACACACATTCTGTTCTACCTAAGTCCATGTTGGCACAGAGACAACATACTCTCAAATCCATTTTATTACCCATCCTTGGGTTATGGCTTATTGCCAACATGTACCTGGATTTCCATGCCTTTAGTCGAGTGGCTGTGGAACTTGTGTCGTGCCAGTCGATCCTGCTGTGCACCATATAATTTTTGCTCAGTTTCTAGGTAGCTTGTATCCAGCATTTGTTCGAACAGAGATATGTGGTGTGCTTCTAAGAAGATCACTCTTTGATAGAGTCAGCTTTGTAATCTGAGCATCGACCTGTTCATTGGGATTGAAACTGAGTGGAAGCAAATGGGTATTGCGGTAACATGGGACCTCCAGAATGAATCTTAATGTTTCACAGAATATAGCACTTAGGCGAAGGAAGCGATCAATGTTGCTGCACATTATTTGTTCATGTTGCTGAAGTGCTCAAATCATTGTGCCTTGGATATTCCATTCTACACTAGAGTATGGTTCAATCATTGGCCAATTAATGGTTCGATCTTCATCCAAAGTGTGTATGTTGGCTTCCCATTTTTTACATCATGGAACTGCATAGAACTTGGGATGGGTTCTGAGACATGAAGGTGCACGTAGGTATCCCTTCAGGAAGATTACATCAAAGATCTTGGGGCGGCACCAATCAGGTTGTGGATCCAACTTGCTAATCCAACCTTCACTAATTTGACACTAAGGAAGGTTGGTAGGAAAGTTGTCCATCCACCTTGAGTTTTCATATCAGGATATTTGCTCCAAATTTCCTTGATGGGGTTATTGGGAAGTGGTATCTCATCAAAATCATACCCATCATTGGAACTTGCCATGGGAGTACAAATTGGATTATTTGGATCCTGATATTCAAAATCAAATACTGTGTCATTTTCTACTGATGGAAGCACAAGTAGTGTCGAAGGTGATGACAAGGAAGGGAGAGAATCTAGGGACATGGGGGAGAAATATGGAAGAGTGTTAGTTGCAGAAGGGGGAGCAGAGGGGAGGGGGGAAAGAACTGGGCAAATGGTTTGAGCAGCTTGGTAATCCTCAAGGGTAGGATTAGCAAGGGAGGGGAAGAAGCTAGGTGTGAGGGGCTCGTAAGTTTGTGACTGTTGGGTTAGTTGAAAATGGTGAGAGGCATGAGCAAAGAGACGATGGAGGGAAAAGATGTTAGGATGGAGCTCAAGGAAGGTTAAGAGGGTGGTAGTAGCAAGGGTAAGTGAGGCTATGAGGTTGGCAGAAAGAGTGTTTAGAAATGGGAAGTTGGATGTGAGATAGCCCTATCATCTTTCGACACTTCTTTTTGCTAGTGTGATGGGATCATCAGCTGCATGGGTGAGATGTTGGTTATGTCGTGTCTTGCAAATAATAGTAATGGCCTTTGTAGCAATGGCAACAAACTTGCAATAACCCTAAGGGGAGGACTATCCATGAGGCATACTTATGCAATGAAAGCATCTGTCTTGAGTGCTATAAACCCGCCATGTGTAGACAGGCAGAAGATATTTTTCTCATCTTCAGACAAGTCTTGGCAAATTATGCGCAAGGTTTTGGTCCCTATGAAATGTTCCCATTTGATTGTTGGATAAGCATATATGATCCTGATTTGGAGTTGCTTCCATTGGATAAGCATGCGTGCATTGATGTGATCTTCCACTTGTAGAGCAGCCACAAGCTCTTGGTACACCACCGTTGTGCATTGTAGTGGGGCTTCATTGGTGTTGTCTTCCAATGCCTCATTGTTGTGCATTAGCAATTGGAGTTCAAGCTTGGAGATGATTATCTTTTAGGAGTGCATCTCATTCATTTTTTCTTTATATTGCTGGGTAGATGGTTGTATATGCCTCCTTAAGCTTTCTCATTTACAAGGTGACCTTTGCCTATTGAGGAATGTCTTCAGTGGTATTGGACCATTGGTCAAAGTCTTGTTCTTGTGAAGTGCTAGCCTCTAGAGCGGTAGCAAGTTGGTCCTTTAAGATTTTGCATTCCCTTGTAAGCTTGTCAATGTTGAAGGCTTGTACTGCCAAAGATTGTTTCATGTCTTCAAGCTTGTCTTTGTAATCCTAGAGCTCTTCTTCTTTGTGAATTAGAGTGAGTCAAGCTTGTGCCACTACATCTGTCTACTGAGCATGTGCGGATTCCAAGGAGTTATAGTAGGTGGAAGCAAACGAAGTTTGCAATGTCTTGGTAAGAGGATCGGTGTTGCTTTCCTTTCTCGAGTTTGGGAGCAAATCTCAGCAGGTAGCACATCTGGAAAGTGCAAGAGTGCACTATCTTAGATTGAGATGCCCTTTGTGGTGCAGCAAGAGGGGCCCATTTTGGTGGCGGAAGTTTTTTCGCAGGCACTCAAAAAAGTGGCCTATTTTGCGTGGGGGTTAAAGGTCACTGTGCCTTTACCCCGATTATGTACAATACTCAAACACATATATAATGAGTGAAAAAGAAGATTAGGGTGGTCTGCACCCACCAAAACTTGTGTGGCTCTCTATTTCTCTCTCTCCCTCTTCTGTTCTTGCTTCCATTGAGAGCACTCTCAACTAGTATCAGAGCTCGGGTGATCTAGATGAGCGTACGTGAATGCCTGGAAGCTCAATAGCTCTGTGGGAGGGAGGAGAAGCTTTGTGGGAAGCTTTGTAGATGACTTTACTTGCATCTGAGTGTGCAGAGACCTTGGAGGAACCTTTGGAAAAGTCATTTTGGTTTTGCGAAGTGGTTTTGAGAGCCTGTTAAGTGTTTTCAAAGAAAAAGTCGTTTTTTGAGCTTTTCCCTATTCCGTTTGATGATAGAGACTCCGTATTGACTTATAAAGGCAACTATTGCTTGCTTTTTGTGTCCACTTCACTTCAAGAGCTTGGAAACACCTTCATTCTTGAATCTGGGATCATTTCATTGGATTTCTGACTCACTGTGTCAGTTTCTGCGTTTTTCTGCCCAAGTGTTGGAACTCAAGTTTGGAGCAACCATTTGTAGATCTGTCAGTTCCGGTGGACTCAGGAGGTCTTAAAACTTCTATGTTGCTCATCATTTGCACTTCAGTGGAGTTTACAAATAGCTCTGTTTCCAAAAATGTTTTTCAGTCCGTGTGTTGGACCCAGTGATTGAGACCACGGTTTCCAAAACCATCTGTCCCATTGCATTCCGAACACCCAAAAACTCCTACTTGTCAGTTCTTACATGATTCAGTGGAGGATTTTCAGAGTTATAGATCTCTATGTATTCGATTTCGTCTCTCTATTATGCATTTTTCATTCTAAGGTTTTGAAACCTTAGATTTATGCCACATGGCAGTGGATAAGTATTGACTCCCATTTCTCACTCATCGGTTGGGATTTTGGAGTTCCAGCAGAAGAGAGATATTTGCAGATTTTCTTGTTGAGTCTGATTATGCAATGGCACCCATGTTTTGAGGCATCTCAGTTTCTATTTTCAGTAGCGGTCATTATCGTGGGACTATGATTTCTTGAGCATACCTTATGCAGATCACTCTGGTTGCAGTTTGAGTAGTGTATGCTCATTCGTGGTGTGCATTGGGTTACAGTGGATGATTTATAGGCCATTTGGATGCATTGCAATCCTTATTGGATGCACTAATAGGCCTAGATAACCTTGTGGGATGCTATTTTATATGGACGCTTTGCACATGGATGTTATTTTATGCTGAGGGACAGCTTTGACACATTGCAGGTGATGCACTGATAGTGTTATGCTCTCTTGTATAAGATATTATTGATGTTTTGAGCTTTGCGCTTTGGTGATATTTCAGTCTATCGTGGCATCCACATTTGGGTGCACCTCGTATTTGGTGTGATTCTCTCTTGTAGGCACTAGCATTTGGGATTTTACTTTATTTGCATTATGGCATCCTCTTCCATGTTTGAAAAGGAGTTTTTTAGCATTAAAAAGTTTGATGGGACAAACTTTTCTTTGTGGAAAGAACAAATAAGGGATGTGCTTATTCAAAAGAAGCAAATTAAACCGTTGGCAGGGATTGAAGCTAAGCGTGCAAATATGTCTGAGGATGATTGGAATGAGTTGGATGCACTGGCAAAATCTACAATTAGACTTAATCTTGCAGAGTCAGTTTATTTCATAGTAGTAAATGAGCAGACTACGGAAGATTTGTGGAAGAAACTGTGTGCCACTTATGAAAAGAAAACTGCCTCTAATAAAGTTTACCTCATGAAGAGGTTGTTTGAGCTACAGATGAAGGAAGGGGTCTCCATTGCTTCTCACTTGAATGAATTCAATATTATTTTCAGCCAGCTTTAGGCTCAGAAGATGAATTTTGATGCGAAGACTAAGGCAATATTTCTCTTATGTTCATTGCCATCCTCATGGGATACGTTCCGTACAGCTGTCGGTAACTCTGCACCTGATAGAGTACTAAAATTTGATGATGTTGTGGGTAGCTTGTTGGCCGAGGAGATTAGACGAAAGTCTATGGATGGCAACAAGCAGGATGTAGCCTTAAATGTGCAAAGGGGTAGATCACAATTCAGGGGGAAGTCCCAAGAAAGAGGGAAGTCTTGTAGCAAATCCAAGGCACGGAACATTGAGTGTTACCACTGTGGCAAGAAGGGCCATATGAAAAAGGATTGCTACAAGCTGAAAAGAAAGCAAAAGGATAAGAAAAAGAATGCAAATTGGGGTGCAAATCAAAAGGAAGAGAGTCCAAGGGAGGACAAAGGAAAAGTGAAGATCGAGGAGATCAATGCAGTCACACATGATAGTGACAATGACGTTCTCTTCATGTCTAGTTTATCTGCAGAGTTGCTTACCACTTCAGATGATGCATATTCCCAGGATTGGATTTTGGATTCTGGTGCTTCATTCCATGTTACTCCCCATAGGGAATGGTTCTCCACTTATGATAGTGGAAAGACAGGTTTTGTGCATCTTGGAAATGACTATGCATGTGACATAGTGGGAGCAGGTGACATAAAGTTTTCTTTTGCAAATGGGTCTGCATTTGTTTTGAAACATGTGAGACATGTGCCTAAGCTGACCAAGAGTCTTATTTCAGTGGGTCAGCTAGATGATGCTGGTTTTCACACCACTTTTGGCTTTCAAAGTTGGAAAATTCAGAAGGGCTCTATGCTTTTGGCCATACTTGAGCTGACTCATGAATGTGCTATCGGAATCTCTCCAGAACTCAATTCCAAGACAATAGTGCATAAGTCCAAGATCTTTCATGTCGAACTCTGCAGATAAGTCTTGTTTTAGTTTTCTGATGAAGCTATCCTTGCTTCGTGTCACAATCAGATCATCTACGTACAAAAGTGCAATAGTAATATCTTCCCCTTGAACTGTGTAGTAGAGAGTATGATCTGCATTGGACTTGTTGTATCCCAGAGCAGCAAAATATCTGTCAATTCTGCTGTACCAACTTCTGGGTGCTTGCTTTAAGCCATAGAGACTTTTCTTGAGATGGCAAACCTTGTTCTCCTGTCCTGGTTCAACATAACTGGCTGGTTGTTGCATGTAGACTTCCTCGTTTAGATAACCATTGAGAAATGCATTCTTGACATCGAGCTGATACACATTCCATTGACTGAGTGTCGCTAGTGATATCAAGAACCGTATGGAATCCATCTTTGCTACTGGAGCATAAGTCTCATCATAATCTTGGCCATATTGTTGTGCAAATCCTTTTGCAACTAATCTGGCTTTGTATCTCTGAATACTGCCATCTGGATTGTACTTCACTTTGTATACCCATTTGTTGGCTATGGCCTTCTTTCCTGGTGGAAGGTCGCATAATTCCCAAGTGTTATTTTTATACAAAGCATCCATTTCTTCATTCATAGCAGTTTGCCATTCTGGCTTAGCTACTGCGTCGTCTTCGAAGTACACTGGCTCTTCTGTAGCCATGATGGTAGTCATAAGAGCATAGTTGGTGGTTTCCACCTGAATTGCTTTGCCTTTCTGAGCATATGTCAATCTGGCTGGTGGTCTGCTTTCCCTAGTAGACCGTCTGAGCTGCTGTGACGCTGATTGGGGTGTTGCTGGCAATTCTTGCTCTTCTTCATCAACCTGTTCTGTAGATGACTGTGAAGTCGATGTTTCTATCTCCTGTGTAGGTGAGGTTTTCCATTCTGATTCCTCATCGAAGATTACATCTCTGGAGATAATGACTTTGCGGTTGATGGGATCATACAATTTGTATGCTTTGCTTTCTTCACTGTAGCCAACCATGATGCATTTGCGTGACTTCGCATCCAATTTCCTGCGATGATCATCATGTATGTGGGCATATGCTATGCAACCAAATATGCGGAGATGCCCAATGCGTGGCTTGTGGCCAGTGAATGCTTCATAAGGAGTCATACCTTGTATCGGTTCGGTAGGAAGCCGGGATTGACCGCCTTGGTCATACTGCTTCTTGCGGCAATCTCTTTCATAGTGTCCAAACTTGTGACAATAGTTGCATTGAATGTTTGACACATTGGTGGATGCATTCCCTCGTCCTTGGAATCTTCCTCGGTTGGAATGATTTCCTCTTTGCTGATTTTGATGTTGCTGAGGATGCTGCTGATGCTGATGCTGATTCTGACTTTGATTTTGTTGATGATGATGACCACTTTTCTGATATGATCTACCTCTGTTTCTGCCTTTGCCTTTGCTTCTGTCTGAAGCGGTGAATGCCTGATCATTAGAATGACCTTTACGTGCTTGAATGGCTTGAGTCCTGAGTTCTTCACCAAGTAGAACTGACTGAAGTTCTTCAAGTGTTGGAATTTTCCGTTGGATGGCAATACTCTGGACCAGATTCTCATATCCTTCTCCTAGTCCATTCAGGATTACTTGAACCATTTCTGCGGGATTCATAGTCTCTCCTGCTGCTGCAAGTTGATTGTTGTAGTCTTTGATGCGGAGTACATAAGCATGACCGGTTTCATTGCTGTTGCGGAAACTCTGGTTGATCTGGTTTCTCAGGGTGAGAATCCTGGATGTGTTCTTGGACTCATAGAGAGCTGCGAACATATCCCATGCTTCTTTTGATGTCTTGACTGTGTTGAGCTGTCCTAGCATGACATCTTGCACATTCTGCTTGATCAGGTGATAGGCATACTTGTCTTTCTTATCCCATTCTGCTTGAGCTCGGGCAATGGCAGGATCTGCTACTGGTGCGGAAACTGTTTGTGTAGATGTAGATCCCGATGTAGATCCCGTTGCTGGTGCTGTGACAACAGATGGAGTAGAGCTACTGGTGGCTGGCCAATGGTCTAGGTATGGATCCATCGACATACTCCCATTTGTCCTGAAGCACAAGAATGGTCTCCATTCGGTATTTCCATGTACCGTAATTGGAGTTGTCTAACTTAGCAGATGCCTCCAGATTGAGGTTGCTAGTCGACATGGTGCAAACAATGTACTCAAAAGTGTCCTGAAAAACTCTGTATGAATCAACTGCAAATACACTGAAGATGCCAAGTGAAATCTCTGTACCGTCGGTGAAGATAGAACTGCAGTAAATAAGATCTGACCTGTGTTACAAGGCTTGTGGCAATGATGCCGGGAATAGCCAAGAGGCTTTACAAGGCTGAAAAATGATGTGCACGATGCCGTGAGATAGCCAAATAGGCTTTACAATGGTGGCATGTGTGTGTGAAATCAAGTGCTATCTGCCCACTGAATCAATCTGCAATGCCTCTGAACTCTGAAGTCTGCTCACTGAACTGATGAACGTAAGGTTTCAGGTAATGTAATGATGTGAAATCGGATGTGAGCGTATGGACTGACTCCGAGTAGGTACTAGTCGGGAATTTCGGGCATGGCTTAGATTGGCAACTTGGGGAATTCAAAGCGTCCCCTCTATGGCGATCTAGTCTACTCTGATCTAGATCTAAACCAACCGTCGATCGATGAAAGAGCAGCAAATAATTCCTTTTCCTTTGTTCTTTTTAAGTGCTGGGTCAGATGCGTCGATGTAGAGGCAAATGTGCGTGAAGGAAGTGGTTTTGTCGGCGAAGCTCAAATGTGAGTGTAACTTGCGCTGAAATGTGCGCGTGATGTAACGAGCGCGTAGAGCACAAAAAATCGAGCGACTTTCCTTTTTGGAGCACCCTCAAATTCTTCCTGGATCAAGAGATATGACTTGATCTAGGTGGAGGGGCAAAAGGAGTGCAAATGGTGCTCAATGATGATGTGTCACTGTGAGTCACATGCAGTGATGATGTGGCACTGTGCTTAGCAAGAGGTGTGCCAGTGAAGCTCTGTGCTGAGGTGGCAGGAGTGTGCACATGCAATGTGTCCAGAGTGTGCCTGGCAAGGGACTGTGCCTGCAGAGGGTCAGTGCTGACTGGACTGCTGAGGTGGCACAGATGATGTCAGCAGGGTGACGTGGCACTGATGATGTGGCACAGGTGACGTGGCAGTGCTGACGTGGCAGATGACATGGCAATGCTGACGTGGTAGATGATGTGGCAGTGCTGACGTGGCAGTTGACGTGGCAGTGATGATGTGGCAGCTGACATGGCAGTGATGATGTGGTAGCTGACGTGGCAGATAGGATTGACACGTAGCAGATAAGGTTGACACGTGGCAGATTAGATGACGTGGTGCACGGGCCACGTGTCACGTTGTGGGAAGCCGGAATCTAGAAAGATTCGGATGGAATCTTCTAGATTCCGTCGTCTTCTCCGTCGATGGAGCTTTGGAAACGGGAATGTGCGCGTTTGGAGGCGCTCGTTCGATGTTGCGAGCTTGCTAGACACTTGGCTTTCACATTCGTGGTGGCAGCTGGGCTCTGGGAAGAAGGGCTTTCGCTGTCGTGGCTGGGTGAGCTCCGTCCACGCTCAAATCTGAAGCTTCGATGTTCGCAGTTCTCCGAACAAATCTACTCCCCTGGGGCGGGATCGAGCACTTAGTGTAGCCTCCTTCTTCCCGTGGCTATCCCTACTCAGTACAACGGCACGAGTCACGACGATCAATTACCGCTGGCGTTCCAATAGAGTTAGCTGAGCATTGCGCTGGTTGGAGAAAACTGAAGAAGGTCGACTGGCTGTAGAAGGAGCCGCTACTCGGTTGAGAGGCTGGAGATGCTTACTCATTTGTTGATGGAGCTTAGGAGCCGCTGGTGCAACGAGAGCCGCTTGCATGGCCGTAAGAGGCTGTTGTTAGCCATTGAAGGCAAGGCGTGGATTGCTTGTTGGGTCGAGGCCGGCAGGAGCTAGGGATCATAGCTGATGTCGATGAAGTCGTTGATGGCATCGCTTGAAGGAGATGGCCGAGCTCGGTGTTGCAAAGTCGCTGTTGTAGAGGTCGTCGAGGAGGTGCAGCTTTGTAGGTGTCGCTGCTGCAGCCCACCAAGGCAAGGCTCCCCTTAAAGTAGTTCGCCACCAATACAGTTCAGGATAGGACCTGCAAAGTGACTCTGTCTCTCTCTCACAGACTCTCGCAAAGTAAAGTCTCTCTCATAGCAGAAATCTCTCAGCGTAGATCTCTCATGAAACTTTTCAAGAGCTCTCTCAATGAATCCTCTCACAAACTAGATCTCTCTCTCTCACTCTATGAAGGAAATTCTTCTCAATGAGAAGGAAATTTCTCTCTTTCAATGAACGGAAATCCTTCACTCAACGGAAGTGAATGGAATGAAAGACTACCTCTCAATCTCTCAATCTCACACTCTCAAGAATCTCAATCTCTCAGCGGAAGACAAGGGAGCTCTGATACCATGACAAAATATGAAGAGGGGAGAGGAGAAGAGTGGAGATGAGGAGAGAGGGCACAGCTAGAGAGCACACCACAAATGACTAACTGTACACTAGAATTAGTTGAAAAAATAGAATATATACAAACCCTTTTAGGGTTAGGGTTAGGGTTAGGGTTAGGGGATCTAACCCTTTCCTTTATAGCACTCTATAAGGTTAGTGCTATGCACATATGATCACGTGATGGTGCTATGCACACATGATCACATGATGTTGAGCGTGAACTCTCAACACTCTCCTCATCTGATTTGGGACTATCTGTATGACTCAGTTTCACATATGGAGGCCATGGAGTACTCACTGCCTTCCCCCCCTCCATATTGAAACGCTGCAATACTTTTGTAACATACTCTTTTTGTGAAAGCCAAAGGAGTTTCCTACTCCGATCACGCGTGATGCGCATACCAAGAATATGACCTGCAAATCCCAAATCCTTCATATCAAAGGCCTCATGCAACTTGGCCTTTAATGCATCTATCTCATAAGTATTCTTGCTAGCCAATAGCATATCATCCACATATAGTGCCAAGATTATCAGGCTATTATCCTTAGCCCTTTTAGTGTAGAGGCAGTGATCAATTTCACTCCTTCTAAAACCCTGGGACCGAATGAAAGCATCAAACTTCTGATACCATCCTCTAGGTGCTTGCTTAAGACCATAGAGACTCTTCTTCAGCTTGCAAACTAAATGCTCTTTGCCCTTTTCTTCAAAGCCTTCCGGCTGAACCATGTAAATTTCCTCATGCAAATCCCCATGCAAGAAAACTGTCTTGACATCCATCTGCATAAGCTCCATATCCTCTATTGCCACTAGTCCAAGCATGCATCTAAGTGTGGTCATCTTCACAACCGGAGAGAATATCTCATCAAAGTCCACACCCTTCTCTTGCTTGAACCCTTTAGCAACCAAACAGGCCTTGTACCTATGCACATCATCACCTGTGACCTTCATTTTGTAGACCCATTTACATGGCAATGCTTTCTTTCCATGTGGCAAAGAAACCAAGTCCCAAGTCTTATTCTTCATAAGTGAACTCATCTCTGATTGCATAGCATACTCCCACTTGCGTTGATCCTCACGCACCATAGCCTCTTTATAGCACGAAGGCTCCCCGCAATCAGTAAGCATCACATAGTCTACCCCTGGAACAAACCTATCAGGTGGTCTAGACACTCTAGATGATCTTCTCAATGGCATTTCAGCTTGCTGTCCCACCTGCATATCAGCCACATTTGGCTCATCATTTCCACCAATAGATGATCCATCATCTACCCTTGATTGTATACCTGTGGGAGTACTTGGTTGTACCATTTCTTGCACATTTGGTGCATGGACAGCTTGCTGTCTATCAACATATGCAGGTGGATTCACATCCTGGAAAGTGATTCTCCTCATTTCCACATCCCTCATGGGTGCCTTATGCATCTTCTTCTCATTGAAGACCACATCATGGCTGCGTATGATCTTCTTTGCTTCTGGATCCCAGAGACGATAGCCCATCTCTCCACTTTCACCATAACCCAGAAAGATGCATTTCCCAGACTTAGGATCTAGCTTCTTTCGAAGCTCTTTTGGCACATGTGCATATGCCTCACACCCAAATATACGCAAATGAGAGTAAGAGGGCTTCTTGCCACTCCATGCCTCTTCAGGAATACCACCATCCAAACTCTTACTAGGTGATCTATTGATCACATGCATTGCACTCTTCATTGCCTCAGCCCAAAAACCACCAGAAAGACTTGCATTGGAAAGCATGCATTGCAACCTTTCTTGAATGGTACGGTTCATCTTTTCTGCAACTGGATTTTGCTCTGGAGTACGAGGGGATGTGAGCTCCCTCTTAATCCCACGTCTCTCCCACGTGTATCACAGAAATGCTGAAAGTCATGAGAGAGATACTCTCCACCATTGTCAGTCCGTAGGCATTTAAGCAAGCATTCTACCTGACTGATTCTCAACCAAGGCCAGCCATTTCTGAAATACCTGGAACACATCACTCTTTCGAGCTATAGCATAAGCCCACACTTTCCTAGTTGCATCATCAATGAATGTCACATAGTATTCAGCCCCGCCTAATGACCGTGTAGGCATGGGACCACATATGTCTGAATGTACCAAATCAAGCATTTCAAACTCTTTCTTTCCTTTTCTTTTATGGGCTGATTTAGTCTGCTTCCCATAGAGACAGTGCTCACAAAATTCAAAATCAGAGAAACTCAAATGCGGTACATAACCCAAATGGCATAAGAGTTTCATTCCATTCTGGCTCATGTGCCCCAACCTGCAATGCCACAAAGAAGTGCTTGGCTGCTCGGTTATTGCAACAACATGATCAAATACCCCTGATACATGTAAGGGATACAAAGTCCCACACTTGGCACCCCTGGCCAAAAGCATAGAGCCCTTCTGAATTTTCCAACTTTGAAAGCCAAAAGTGGTGTGAAAACCAGCATCATCTAGCTGACCCACTGAAATAAGACTCTTGGTCAGCTTAGGCACATGTCTCACACGTTTCAAAACAAATGCAGACCCATTTGCAAAAGAAAACTTTATGTCACCTGCTCCCACTATGTCACATGCATAGTCATTTCCACGATGCACACAAGCTGTCTTTCCACTATCATAAGTGGAGAACCATTCCCTATGGGGAGTAACATGGAATGAAGCACCAGAATCCAAAATCCAATCCTGGGAATATGCATCATCTGAAGTGGTAAGCAACTCTGCAGATAAACTAGACATGAAGAGAACGTCATTGTCACTATCATGTGTGACTGCATTGATCTCCTCGATCTTCACTTTTCCTTTGTCCTCCCTTGGACTCTCTTCCTTTTGATTTGCACCCCAATTTGCATTCTTTTTCTTATCCTTTTGCTCTCTTTTTAGCTTGTAGCAATCCTTTTTCATATGGCCCTTCTTGCCACAATGGTAACACTCAATGTTCCGTGCCCTGGATTTGCTACGAGACTTCCCTCTTTCTTGGGACTTCCCCCTGAACTGTGATCTACCCCTTTGCACATTTAAGGCTGCATCTTGCTTGTTGCCATCCATAGACTTCTGTCTAATCTCCTCGGCCAACAAGCTACCCACAACATCATCAAATTTTAGTACTCCACTAGGTGCAGAGTTACTGACAGTTGTACGGAAGGTATCCCATGAGGATGGCAATGAACATAAGAGAAATATTGCCTTAGTTTTCGCATCAAAATTCATTTTCTGAGCCTGAAGCTGGCTGAAAATAATATTGAATTCATTCAAGTGAGAAGTAATGGAGACCCCTTCCTTCATCTGCAGCTCAAACAAGCTCTTCATGAGGTAAACTTTATTAGAGGCAGTTTCCTTCTCATAAGTGGCACACAGTTTCTTCCACAAATCTTCCGTAGTCTGCTCATTTACTACTGTGAAAAAAACTGACTCTGCAAGATGAAGTCTAATAGTAGACTTTGCTAATGCATCCAACTCATTCCAATCATCCTCAGACATATTTGCAGGCTTAGCTTCAATCCCTGCCAAGGGTTTAATCTGCTTCTTTTGAATAAGCACATCCCTTATTTGTTCTTTCCACAAAGAAAAGTTTGTCCCATCAAACTTTTTAATGCTGAAAAACTCCTTTTCAGATGTGGAAGAGGATGCCATGATGAAATGAAACAAAATCCCAAATGCTAGTGCCTGTAAGAGAGAATCACACCATATACTAGGTGCACCCAAATGTGTATGCCACAATAGAGTGAAATATCACCAAAATTCAAAGCTCAAAGCATCAAAAGATGCATCTGGCTCATGTGCATATACTATGCATCCATATGAGCAAATCTGGCCCAAAAGAAAATGCCAATCAGTGCCAAATGACTCAAGCATAAACACCGTCCACTGGCATATGCATCAATAATATCTCATCCAAGAGAGCATAGCATATCAGTGCATCACCTGCAATGTGTCAAAGCTATCCCTCAGCTTAAAATAGCATCCATGTGCAAAGCATCCATAAAAATAGCATCCCACAAGGCAATTTGGGCCTATCAGCGCATCCAATAAGGACCGCAATGCATCCAAATGGCCTATAAATCATCCACTGCAACCCAATGCACACCACGAATGAGCGCACACTGCTCAAACTGCAACCAGAGTGATCTGCATAAGGTATCCTCAAGAAATCATAGTCCCACAGTAATGAGCACTACTGAAAATAGAACCTGAGATGCTTCAAAACATGGGCACCATTGCATAATCGGACTCAGCAAGAAAATCTGCAAATATCTCTCTTCTGCCAGAACTCCAAAATCCCAACCGATGAGTGAGAAATGGGAGTCAACACTTATCCACTGCCATGTGGCATAAATCTAAGATTTCAAAACCTTAGTATGAAAAATGCATAACAGAGAGACAAAATCGAATACACAGAGATTTAGAACTCTGAAAATCCTCCACCGAATCACGCAAGAACTGATAGGTAGGGGTTTTTGGGCATCCAGAACGCAATGGGATAGACGGTTTTGGAAACCGTGGTCTCAATCATTGGGTCCAACACACGGACTGAAAAACGTTTTTTGAAACAGAGCTATTTGTAAACTCCACCGGAGTGCGAATGATGAGCAACATAGAAGTTTTAGGACCTCTTGAGTCCATCGGAACTGACAAATCTGCAAATGGTTGCTCCAAACTTGAGTTCCAACACCCGGGCAAAAAACGCAGGAACTGACACAGTGACTCAGAAATCCAATGAAAAGATCCAAGATTCAAGAATGAAGGTGTTTCCAGGCTCCTGAAGTAATGTGGACACCAAAAGCAAGCAATAGTTGCCTCTACAAGTCAATACGGAGTCTCTGTCATCGAACGGAACAGGGAAAAGCTCAAAAAACGACTTTTTCTTTGAAAGCTCTTAACAGGCTCTCAAAACCACTTCGCAAAGCCAAAGTGACTTTTCCAAAGGTTCCTCCAAGGTCTCTGCACACTCGGATGCAAGTAAAGTCACCCACAAAGCTTCCCACAGAGCTTCTCCTTCTTCCCACAGAGCTGCTGAGCTTCCAAGCATTCACGCACGCTCAGCTAGATCACCCGGGCTCTGATACCAGTTGAGAGTACTCTCAACGGAAGCAAGAATGGAAGAAGGAGAGAGAGAGACAGAGAGCCAGACAAGTTTTGGTGGGTGCAGAACCACCCTAATCTTCTTTTTCATTCATTTATATATGTGTTTGAGTATTGTACATAACTGGGGTAAAGGCACAGTGACCTTTAACCCCCACATTTTTCAGCTGAGGCAATGAAGACTGCAGTGCATGTGATCAGTAGATCACATAGTAAGAGTTTGGATGGTGGTATTCCTAAAGAGGCATGGAGTGGCAAGAAGCCCTCTTACTCTCATTTGCATATATTTCAGTGAGGCATATGCACATGTGCCAAAAGAGCTTCGAAAGAAGCTAGATCCTAAGTCTAGGAAATGCATCTTTCTGGGTTATGGTGAAAGTGGAGAAATGGGCTATCGTCTCTGGGATCCAAAAGCAAAGAAGATCATATGCAGCCATGATGTAGTCTTCAATGAGAAGAAGATGCATAAGGCACCCATGAGGGATGTGGAAAAGAGGAGAATCACTTTCCAGGATGTGAATCCACCTGCATATGTTGATAGAAAGCAAGCTGTCCATGCACCAAATGTGCAAGAAATGGTACCACCAAGTACTCCCACAAGTATACAATCAAGGGTAGATGATGGATCATCTATTGGTGGAAATGATGAGCCAAATGTGGCTGATATGCAAGTGGGACAGCAAGTTGAAATGCCCTTGAGAAGATCATCTAGAGTGTCTAGACCAGTTGATAGGCTTGTTCCAAGGGTAGACTATGTGATACTTACTGATTACGGGGAGCCTTCTTGCTATAGAGAGGCTATGATGCACGAGGATTAATGCAAGTGGGAGTATGCTATGCAATCAGAGATGAGTTCACTTATGAAGAATAAGACTTGGGACTTAGTTTCTTTGCCACATGGAAAGAAAGCATTGCCATGTAAATGGGTCTACAAAATGAAGGTCACAAGTGATGATGTGCCTAGGTACAAGGCCCGTTTGGTTGCTAAAGGATTCGAGCAAGAGAAGGGTGTGGACTTTGATGAGATATTCTCTCCAGTTGTGAAGATGACCACACTTAGATGCCTGCCTAGACTAGTGGCATCAGAGGATATGGAGCTTATGCAGATGGATGTCAAGACAGTTTTCTTGCATGGGGATTTGCATGAGGAAATTTACATGGTGCAACCGGAAGGCTTTGAAGAAAAGGGCAAAGAGCATTTAGTTTGCAACCTGAAGAAGAGTTTCTATGGTCTTAAGCAAGTGCCTAGAGAATGGTATCAGAAGTTTGATGCTTTCATTCGGTCCCAGGGTTTTAGAAGGAGTGAAATTGATCACTGGCTCAACACTAAAAGGGCTAAGGATAATAGCCTGATAATCTTGGCACTATATGTGGATGATATGCTATCGGCTAGCAAGAATACTTATGAGCTAGATGCATTAAAGGCCAAGTTGCATGAGGCCTTTGATATGAAGGATTTGGGACTTGTAGGTCATATTCTTAGTATGCGCATCACGCATGATTGGAGTAGTAAACTCCTTTGGCTATCACAAAAAGAGTATGTTACAAAAGTATTGCAGCGTTTCAATATGGAGGGGGGGAAGGTACTGAGTACTCCATTGCCTCCATATGTGAAACTGAGTCATACAGATAGTCCCAAATCAGATGAGAAAAGGACCATGATGGCCAAGGTTCGTTATGCATCAACAGTTTGGAGTCTTATGTACGTTATAATAGCTACTAGACCAGACATTGCATTTGTAGTGGGAGTTGTTAGCTGGTATATGGCTAATCTAGGAAAGAGGCATTGGGAGGCACTTATGTGCATCATGAGGTACATGAAGGGTACCAAGGAGATGTGCATCTGCTTTGGTAGAGGAGACATGCGTGTACTTAGGTACATAGATTCAGACTATGCAGGGCATGTGGATAGTAGGAGATCCACTTCTGGTTATGTGTTTACCTTTGCAGGTGGTGCAGTGTCGTGGATGTCTCGCACATAGAAGTGCGTTGCTTTGTCTACCACAGAGGCTGAGTATGTTGCAGCCACAGAGGGTTGCAAGGAGGCTATATGGCTTGATCGGCTAGTGGGAGATTTAAGGATTCATACAGGTGTACCGACATTGCATAGTGATTCCATGAGTGCTATTTAGCTAGCATGGAATCCGGTGTTTCATGCAAAGACCAAACACATTGAGATCAGGTACTATTTCATCAGGGAGGTACTTGAGGACAAGCGCATAGAGCTTGTCAAGGTTCATACAGATGATAACCCTGCAGACATGCTAACAAAGAGTCTACCTAGTCAGCAGTTTGAGTATTGTCGTGTATTGATGGGAATTGGATAGTATGCTCACTAGTTGTTCTCCCTTAAAAGCACATTGTCCTTTAAGTGGGAGGTTGTGGGGGTTAAAGGTCACTGTGCATTTACCCCAGTTATGTACAATACTCAAACACATATATAAATGAGTGAAAAAAAAGATTAGGGTGGTTCTGCACCCACCAAAACTTGTGTGATTGATCATGTTGTTGCAATAACCAAGCAGCTAAGCACTTCTTTGTGGCAATACAGGTTGGGCCACATGAGCCAGAATGGAATGAAACTCTTATGCCGTTTGGGTTATGTACCGCATTTGAGTTTCTCTGATTTTGAATTTTTTGAGCATTGTCTCTATGGGAAGCAGACTAAATCAGCCCATAAAAGAAGGGGAAAGAAAGAGTTTGACAAGTTTGATTTGGTGCATTCAGACATATGTGGTCCCATGCCTACATGGTCATTAGGCGGGGCTGAATACTATGTGACATTCATTGATGATGCAACTAGGAAAGTGTGGGCTTATGCTATAGCTCAGAAGAGTGATGTGTTTCAGGTATTTCAAAAATGGATGGCCTTAGTTGAGAATCAGTCAGGTAGAATGCTTAAATGCCTATGGACTGACAATGGTGGAAAGTATCTCTCTTATGACTTTCAGCATTTCTGTGATACACGTGGGATTAAGAGAAAGCTCACATCCCCTTGTACTCTAGAGAAAAATCCAGTTGCAAAAAAGATAAACTATACCATTCAAGAAAGGTTGCAATGCATGCTTTCCAATGCAAGTCTTTTTGGTGGTTTTTGGGCTGAGGCAATGAAGACTACAATGCATGTGATCAATAGATCACCTAGTAAGAGTTTGGATGGTGGTATTCCTAAAGAGGCATAGAGTGGCAAGAAGCCCTCTTACTCTCATTTGCATATATTTGGGTGTGAGGCATATGCACATGTGCCAAAAGAGCTTCGAAAGAAGCTAGATCCTAAGTCTAGGAAATGCATCTTTCTGGGTTATGGTGAAAGTGGAGAGATGGGCTATTGTCTCTAGGATCTAGAAGCAAAGAAGATCATACGCATCCATGATGTAGTCTTCAATGAGAAGAAGATGCATAAGGCACCCATGAGGGATGTGAAAATGAGGAGAATCACTTTCTAGGATGTGAATCCACTTGCATATATTGATAGACAGCAAGCTGTCCATGCACCAACAAATGTGCAAGAAATGGTACCACCAAGTACTCTCACAAGTATACAATCAAGGGTAGATGATGGATCATCTATTGGTGGAAATGATGAGCCAAATGTGGCTGATATGCAGGTGGGACAACAAGTTGAAATGCCCTTGAGAAGATCATCTAGAGTGTCTAGACTGCCTCATAGGTTTGTTCTAGGGGTAAACTATGTGATGCTTACTGATTGTGGGGAGCCTTCTTGCTATAGAGAGGCTATGATGCGCGAGGATCAACGAAAGTGGGAGTATGCTATGCAATCAGAGATGACTTCACTTATGAGGAATAAGACTTGGGACTTAGTTTCTTTGCCACATGGAAAGAAAGCATTGCCATGTAAATGGGTCTACAAAATGAAGGTCACAGGTGATGATGTACCTAGGTACAAGGCCCGTTTGGTCACTAAAGGGTTCAAGCAAGAGAAGGGTGTGGACTTTGATGAGATATTCTCTCCGGTTGTGAAGATGACCACACTTAGATGCATGCTTGGACTAGTGACATCAGAGGATATGGAGCTTATGCAGATGGATGTCAAGATAGCTTTCTTGCATGGGGATTTGCATGAGGAAATTTACATGGTGCAGCCGGAGGCTTTGAAGAAAAGGGCAAAGAGCATTTAATTTGCGAGTTGAAGAAGAGTCTCTATGGTCTTAAGCAAGTGCCTAGAGAATGGTATCAGAAGTTTGATGCTTTCATTCGGTCCCAGGGTTTTAGAAGGAGTGAAATTGATCACTGGAAAAGGGCTAAGGATAATAGCTTGGTAATCTTGGCACTATATGTGGATGATATGCTATTGGCTAGCAAGAATACTTATGAGCTAGATGCATTAAAGGCCAAGTTGCATGAGGCGACCACCTGGTAAGCTACTATAATCACACCTCTCTCCTTTCCTTTCATGGAATGACTAGCCCATGTTGGATAGCTTTGGAGAGGAAACATCACCTCGCCATATTGGTATTGCATCTTTTACAAGAAATAGAGATCGGGTAGAGGATGCTTCCCAAACAGATGATCCAAAGGATATCTTTGTGAAGAGAGTGGGAGAGAAGGAAGGAGTCTCACTTGCAGCTTTCTCACATACACAATGGGAAATATACACAAAGGTGGAGGCTCAAAACAATTTTCCTCTTCTTAGTTGTGAAAGCCAAAAGAACTCCAAGTACAAAAGAATAGGTGAACCCTATATGTGGGTCTCAAACCAAACTCAGCTAACTAAGGTGGCATACTAATTGAGCCACTAACTACAGTACATAAAGATAGCTATCATCCAGCTATTATTCATGGGTGGTGTACCAACCGCATCTGCAGCTAACAAGTCGACGACATAAATGCACAACGGTCACCTTGGCATATCACGAGTGGAGCTCGATATCTCAACACTCCCCCTCGAGATCAATCCCAATTCTTGCACACCAAGCAAATCTTTAAACTTGCGTAGCTTCTCTATGCCCAATGCCTTCATGAATATGTCAGCTACCTAATCCTCTATGCTGACATAAACTTGATCAATAAAACCTACCAGGAGCTTCTCTTGCACATAGTGATAATGCACCTCAATGTGCTTTATTCTAGCATGATAGAGTGGGTTATTTGCCAAGTGTATACTACTCATGTTGTCATAATAAATGACAACTGGCCCATCTATAGACTGATGCATATCATAAAGTAGCTTATGCAACCAAGCTACTTCACATGTAGCCATTGCTGCACCCCTATACTCAGCCTCTGTGCTCAACAAGGAAACTGTAGGCTATTTCTTACTGCTCCAAGTGACTGTAGCACTCCCAGAAGAGAACACCTATCCACTGGTAGATCATCTATCAGAAATACTACCAGCCCAATTAGCATCAGTGTATCCATACAACTGTATCTAAACCCCAGTCTCATAAACTCCTCACAAAATAGTCCATACTACAATGTGGACTTCACATACCTCAGTATGCATCTAGCCGCATCCAAATGCAGTTTCCTTGGAGCTTGCATAAACTGACTTACTGTAAGAATACAATACAACATCTGTGCTCAATAGATAACAAGATCTTGTATGCAAGAGAGAAAAGCAGATAGTATGGAGAATAAAAAATTTGATTACTCTAAAACTGATACAATAGATGGCACTACCTCCCAGCCATGCACTCCTATGTGAGAAGCTTTGATGTTATGCTAGAAACAGTAGAAGAAGGAGGCTCGATGCTAAGGAATTAGGGTTTCTGTAGCCAGTGATGATGATGGGCTTCACAGGCTTGCTCTTATATAGCCACCAGTCGTAGTCAGCTAGACCCAATTGGGTGACCGACCCATTCTGCCCAAAACAGTCGACTAGAGGTCGGTCCTAAAACAGGCCACCGACCACATGATAGAATTGTGGCACAGAATAGAGCAACTAACCTACGGTAACCATTTGGCCCAAAGCCATCCAAGATCTCATCTGGGGCTCCAAACAGGCCCTGCAACCCGAGAGTGGGTTGCCCTGGGAAATGCTCCGTCTACCCTCAGTGCAATCAGTCATGGGATGTCTTCTTGCACTTACATGTAGCCTAGTTGGCAGTGTGCCAACTCAATCTGAAGCTATCCAGCCATTGAGCCACACATGGCCCCCATCTATTCTCCAAAACCAGGACCTACTGGTTAATCGAGCTACTCAAATGCCTTCTCCTCATATGGGGGGCTTACGAGTAGAGTTAGCTGGTTCTCGCGTAAATACACGAGAGTGGAGCATTGATATCTTACACTTACCAACCCAACAGCATAGCTCAAATCTGGCCTGGTAATAGTCATATAAATCAAACTTGCTACTATGTGTCTGTACATAGTAGGGTCTTCTAGAAGCTCACCTATATCTGCACTCAACTTCACATTCTGCTCCAAAGGAACTGAAATAGGCTTACAGCCTGTCATCCCATATTTGGACAGCATGTCCAATCCATACTGCCTCTGCAAGAGCCATATCCCACTTGTGGATCTAATCACCTCAATGCCCAAGAAGTAACACAGCTCTCCCAAATCCTTCATCTCAAACTTCTGCTTCAATAGCATTTTCACATGAAGGATATCTTCATCACTATCACCTGTGATGATCAAATCATCAACATAAATGACAAGCAGCATAATGCCTTTTTCTATTTTTCTCACATAAACTGAGAAATCTGCCTTGGAAATCTGATAGCCAATAGTGACAAGATACTATCCTATCTTGTCAAACCCTGCTCTGGGTGCTTGCTTCAAGCCATACAAGGCTTTCTTCAACTTGCAAACAAACTCAAGATGAATAGCATGAACATAACCTAGTGGCTACTCCATATAGACCTCTTCTTGCAAATCACCATGCAAGAAAGCATTATTTACATCTATCTAATGTAAAGACCATCCCTTTGATGCAGTCATAGCAATGACTGCTCTTACGGTTGTCATCCTTGCAACTGGACTGAATGTTTCTTCATAATCAATGCCATATGTCTGTGCATACCCCTTGACAACTAATCTTGCCTTGCATCTGTTCATAGAACCATCTGCATTGTGCTTCACCTTATAAACCCACTTGCAGCCAATCACATTCTTTTATTTAGGCAAAGACACCGATTCCCACGTAGAATTTGCTTCCAAGGCATCCATTTCTTCATCCATGGCTTTCTCCCATTTTTCTTTTCCCATGGCTTGCTCAAAAGAAGTGGGTTCTGGTTCATGTATCACTTTGACCATATACGCATAGTGAATGGCTATAAATCCATTATATTTCAGCCTATCCATAGGATAGCTAGCTCTAGTAGACCTACACAATATAGACTCACTACCAGGTGCTCTCAAAACATCCCTTGTCTTCCTTACGCCAGGTGTAACAACAAAAGGAATACCCAACTCATCATGTGATACTTGCATACCACTATCTGCATTGCTTTGAGGAAATCCTCCTGATCCAATCTGCCTATCCATGGCAAAGTATGTGAACCATTGCTAGAGGACACTATAGTTCCACTAATATTTTGTGATTGCTACTGTGAAGCAGCATTACCATTTTGTACATCTACATCATCAATCACATTTACTGGTTTATAGTAGCTGCTCATCTCATAAAAAACAATGTCTCTACTCATTGTAAACTTACGAGTAGAAGGTTTATAGCATCTATACTCTTTCTGTTGTAGAGAATAACCAATAAAAATGCACTTCTCAACTTTTGGATCCAACTTGGATCTCAACTCATTTGGAACATGAACATAGGCAATGCAACCAAAAACTTTCAAATGAGAAATATATGGTTTCCTACCAGTATACCTCTCCTTTGCCGTCATGCCATGTATTGCTATAGTGGGAGTCTTATTCATTATGTAGACTACTGTAGCAACTACTTCAGCCCAATAATAATTTGACAGGTCTTTTTTGTTAAGCATGGCACGAGATACCTCTCCAATATGCGTGTTTTTACATTCTACAAGTCCATTTTGTTGTGGGGTATGACTGCATGAATATTGCTACTTTATGTCATGCTCCTACTGGAAACTTGCAAACTCATTTGAGAGGTACTTTCCCCCTCCATCTGACCTTAGGCATTTTATTTCCAGGCCTGTTTCTTTTTCAACCATAGCTTTACAAGCTTTGAAATTCCCAAACACTTCACTTTTCTTTCTCATAAAATACACCCAAACTTTTCTGCTGTAGTCATCAATAAAAGTGACAAAATAATGACAGCCTCCAATAGATGCAGCTTTAGTAGTCCACACATCAGAGTGGATTAATTCCAATGGTGTCTTACTCTCTTGAACATGTTTAGGAAATGGTGTCCTTGCCTGTTTTCCAAATTGAGAGGCTTCACATAACTTATGCATTTCAGCAACCTTGAACTTAGGCAATCCTGCAACAATATTTTGGGCTTGCATTAATTTAAGTCACTATACATTAACATGACCAATGCGTTTATGCCAGATATCAATATCTGCAACTACACCGGTCCCATGTGCAAACATTGCTACACTCAATTCATGCATGTCCGCATCCAACGTAAACATCGTGCCCTTCTTCTTCCCTTTTGCTATCAAGCGACCTTTATTTTTCATATCCTCAACAAAGCATCCATGAGGATTAAATCTAACATGCAAGCCCTGCTCAACCATTTGACCAATAGAAACCAGGTTTCTGGTGATATTTAGGACATGAAATCCATCAAACAGGTATTTCTTTTTTCCATCCTAAATAGACAAAGGAATTTTACCAATCTGCACAATAGGATGTGAAGTATCATCACCAGTCTCCACAAATCCTGGTCTTTCCATTTTCCTTGCATCCTGCATCCATTTTGCATGACCTGTCATGTGGTTTGATGCACCTGAGTCAACATACCACACATCATTGCTTTCTTCTGCACTTGTCACAGAATTATTCATGTGCTGCACCATAAATAGATGCTCGTTTCTATCATCACTATGTCTACTAAAGGATGCATAATTGCCTTGCTGAAATTTTTCAGTCATGATGTCATTTTGCTTTTTATAGCATTCTTTAACCATATGACCCATTTTACCATAGTAGTAGCATTCAACATTGTTGTTTGCATTTTGGCCTCTTTGCCATTCACCATGACCTCTTTGGCTCCCCCTGCCTCTAAAGTTACCACATCCTCCTCCATACGATTGGTTTTCTTGAATTTGCTGCATATTCGGATTTCTACCATGGCCTCCAAATCAGCCTGCTCTACCTCTGCCTCTCCCTCTTCTAGCATTTTAGAAGACAACTTCTTTTGAAGTTCCTCCTGAAGAAGATGCACCACCATTTCTCTGCTCTTCAAAAATTAGAAGAGCAATCAACTCCTCAAAATTAGGAAAATTCTCACGGACTGCAATAGATGTTCAGAATTGTGCATAATCATTTCCTAGACCATTCAAGGTCATAGAAACTAAATCATGATCTTTCATTGGCGATCCAATAGAAGCAAGTGCATCTGCAATCTTCTTCACCTTCATGTGGTAGTCATTGATGCTCATATTTTCTCTCTGCACATTATGCAACTCCTCCTTGAGTTGCATTTTCCTGGCTTGCGTATTTGTGCTATACATTTTTGTCAAAGTATCCCATGCCTCCTTTGGCATGCTTGCATCCTGAATATGCACAATCATAGAATCTGAAATATTGATTGACAGCCATGTTGGGATAAGTATGATCAAGGGCTTGCTCTATGGTGCATGTGTGCATCTAGGGGAGTCACATGTGTGTCTGTGTGTGTTATAAAGGCACATCAAGTGCTATGATGTATCTAGTGTGTGACCTAAGTGATGATGTAAGACAAAGGCAATCCCACTGATGTAGGGATTGATTCCCACTGATGTAGCCACTTATGTGGGGAAGGTATTACCTTCCCCCCCTTTATATAAGAGAGAGACCTCTCTCTCACAATCATAATAGAGAACAACATATTTCTTTCATTGTGCTCTCACACCTTTTGCATGCATCTATTCTATCCTATGGGATTCTACACTTGGTATCAGAGCTTTAGGTTCTAGATCTAGCCTAGCCTAGAATTAGATGCTATCTCTAGCATAAACTACTAGTTTCTCAAAGCTTCTTCATCTTCTCCATCTTCCTTCTTCTTCCCCAAAATCTTTGAGAGCTCTGTTCTCTGCCTACAAATGACCATTGCCCAAACCCTTTGAGCTACAAACTCCTCACGTATGGGCAAACTTCCAGCTACAAGCATCTAGGGAAATTTCGATTGTATGTGCAACGCCAACCCTCAGACTCCTTGACAAACTTTTGTGCAATGCCACCTCTGCACTTACCTATCTACAAATTCCTCTGAGCCCATGCCGGATGACACTGAGGGCAAGATGCTATTGAAATCTGAGCTCGTTTGGACAAGAGATGGAGGAGAAAATGCCAAAAAACTAGTCGGCTTTCTCAAGCATCTACAAGGAGACCTGGTGCAACATTTTGCCCCTCCTTGTTGGTAGCCCTTCTCTGTATAAGGCCTTTCTTCCTGCATAAAAATCCCCTTGAATAGAGCTATGAGCTATGAGAATTGCACCCTCCCAAGTTCAGGCCTCTATTTTGGATAGTTTTGACAATGTTGTGAATTTGATGCTACATTAGATGCTACTTTAGCATTTTTGATGTTTTAAAGTGTTGAATAGCATCAGTACAATTGTGGCTATAGCTTTCCTTTGAGTTGCTATACCTAGATTGGCTTGGAATACTTTCATTTACCCACCTCTATGAAGCATGCAAGTTGAAGCATCATTTCCATTATGATTTGTAGTATGGAATTTGGTTACAAGTCTTTTCTACTCTAAATGTTTGTACTTTGAACTCCCTCAACTCTTTCTAGCCTTGTAAGAGAGTAGAAACTACCCATTTTGGGTTAGGCCCTCTCATGGCTACCTTCTTAAATATGGATAAGTTCAATGGTAAAGGCTTTCACACAGGGCAGATGAAGGTTAAGTTTGCATTGATGAGGGAAAACCTCCGGGGGCTTGTCAAACCTGCTTCAACTTCTTCTTCAAGAATCCTCAACTCCGACATGCCCAGCAAGAGATTCTATTAGAGAGGAGAAAGCCTATGGCATCATTGCTCTTGGCTTAGGAGATGACTATATTCATCACATTTTTGATTTAGAGTCTCCTTCTGAAGCTTGGCAGAAACTTGACATTATTTTTGGTGCTAGCTCTCACATCTCAAAATTTTCACTTATGATTGTTTTCTTTGAATTGAAGATGGCTAGTGGCACTCCTTTGGCTGCCCATGTCAATCATATGCGGAGTCTCATCACTCAACTTGCTTCTATCAACTCTCCAATCACTATGATGCAATGGCAGTGATGCAATGGCAGTGTTGCTCAAAAGTATGCCTGAAGATTATGATCATGTTGTTACCACTTTGAAAAATCTTCCTAATCCTACTCTTGAAGGTCTTATTACTGCTCTTCAAGAAGAAGAAAGGCACTCCGGAGAGGCAATGACACAGCCTATGGCATAAAAATTCAGAAGGGCAAGTTTTCACCTTGTAAACATTGTGGGAAGACTAATCACCTCTCAAAAGATTGCTTCAAAATCAATCCATGCAAATATTGTGGAAAAAACAATCACCATGAAAAGTATTGTAAAGCCAAAAAGGAAGCAACTACAAAGTCAGAAACTACCAATCTACTTCAGTTGATGTGCCTCCACAAGATGAGGCCTCCTATGAAGACTATGCTTTTTAGGCACTTTGTCTTTTTTTTTAATCATCACTTGGTCAAATTTTGAGGTTCTCTGCCTAGAGTAGTACTCCAAAAAGAATATGTTATGTAAATCACCTCTGGTCACCATATGATGTAGGCCATGTGATATGTGTTTTTTATCCCATTTTTGTGAACCTCACACCCTTGGGAACCCTTGCTAGCATGAGATCCTAGCCATAGATTTATCCTTGACCACCATAAAATGGCATGAGAAACTATGAGACTAGATGTATCCTTGACACTGCAAGAGGCAACCCCTTGAAGGGGGGTATGTTGGGATAAGTATGATCAAGGGCTTGCTCTATGGTGCATGTGTGCATCTAGGGGAGTCACATGTGTGTTTGTGTGTGTTGTAAAGGCACATCAAGTGCTATGATGTGTCTAGTGTGTGACCTAAGTGATGATGTAAGACAAAGGCAATCCCACTGATGTAGGGATTGATTCCCACTAATGTAGGGGCTGATTGCCACTTATGTGGGGAAGGTATTACCTTCTCCCCCTTTCTATAAGAGAGAGACCTCTCTCTCACAATCATAATAGAGAACAACATATTTCTTTCATTGTGCTCTCACACCTTTTGCAAGATGCATCTATTCTATCCTACGGGATTCTACAAGCCAGTACATAACTTTTCTAGCTCTCTCATGCCAGCCTTTAAATGCCTACAACTCCTGTTGATTGGGAATATTAGGAATAACTAGTTCTTGTTCAGCTCCAATAATGAACTCCTAATAGCCTTTTCCCTTAAGGAAATTCATCATTCTAAACTTCCATGCTTGGAAGTTGTTCTTGTCAAGCTTTTTAGTGACAATCTATGAAAGAGCATCAGACGCCATAATAGAACACTGCAAAATATTCTATCACTGCAAAAAAAACACAACTTTCGCCTCACAAGGGCAAATCTGCAAAACTGACGAGAGTGGTATTTGACCACACAGTCACTTCCTGGTGACGATTATGCATCAACAGGAAATAAGAATGATTCTGTCACTCCCAATATCTCTGCGCACAGGCATACGATGTTATTTCTGCCATAACTTTTCACTAAACTATAGAACAGTGGTCACACAGCAAAAACATGGCACTTTTCTAAGTGCCTGCGGAAAACTTCTGCCACCAAAATGGGCCCCGAAATGGCCTCAAATCAAAAAATAATTTCACCAAGGGTGTTGCCCTCCCCCGTAGCATATATTTCCCTTTCGCCACACCGTGAAGGGTGCCCCAATCTGAGATAGTGCATCTTGTACTTTCTGGCTGTGGTACCTACAGAGATTTGCTCCCAAACTCGAAAAAAAAGGAAAGCAACACTGATCCTCTTACTAGGACACCGCGAACTTGGTTTCCTTTCTTGAGCTCCTTACCATGAACCGAGCTCTAATACCATGTGAAGAGAGTGGGAGAGAAGGAAGGAGTCTCACTTGCAACTTTCTCACATACACAATGGGGAATATACACAAAGGTGGAGGCTAAAAATAGTTTTCCTCTTCTTAGTTGTGAAGGCCAAAAGAATTCTAAGTACAAAAGAATAGGTGAACCCTATATGTGGGTCTCAAACCAAACTCAGCTAACCTAGGTGGCATACTAACTGAGCCACTAACTAGAGTACATAAAGATAGCTGTCAACTAGCTATTATTCATGGGTGGTGTACCAACCGCATCTGCAGCTAACAAGTCAGTGACATAAATGCACAATGGTCACCCTGGCATATCACGAGTGGAGCTCGATATCTCAATAATCTTTCATGACCCTGATTATATCCCTAGTGGGACAAGTTCCTCTGATAATTCCCTACATAGCCAAGAGGTGCATGAGGCAAAAATTGAGCTAGAAAGGTTAATGCTATCTACTACAACATATGAATTACTACAAAGAACACTTGCCACTAATATTGTAGCCAGTGTCTTTGTGACTGCAAAGAAACAACTGAATTTCAATCCCCTCCCACCACCTCCAAAAAAGAAGAAGAATACTATTAAAGTTTTGAGCAAAAAATGCAGAACCCATTGTTCAAAGCTGTGCAAAGTTTACTGGCAAGAAAGGTCAAGACCCTGATAGCCATGTTCGGCAATTTGAGATAAGGTGGATAGCTAGTGGATTTGGACAAGTGCCAGATGATACTAAGAAGGAGAAATTTATAGCAACATTTAATGGTAAAGTAATGAATTGATTTATGCAGTATGGTATTGCACATTTTGCCACTTATGATGAATTAAAGATTGCTTTCTTAAGTCGTTTTAGGAAATAAATAACACCAGAGGACATCTTGAAAAAACTAAGAACGATGAAACAAAAAGACCTCATGGTTGAGAACTATTCACAGATGTTTAGAAACCTTAATAGAAGGCTAATAGCAGCAAACCAAAGACCCACCCAGGAGTAACTGGGAGACTATTTTTTCAAAGGATTGAACAAGGAACTGAGAGCTACAGTAGATGGCAAGGACCAGCTTGGAGGAGCAAATGATTTTAACAATATGGTGGAATATGTGCCTCAAGGGCAGAGAGAAGACTTGGTAGAACATCAAGATCCAAGAAGACAAAAAAGAAAAGATATTCAAATTCAGAAATAGACTCAGAGACAGACACAGATACTGAAGCACAAGAAGATAATGAAGATGAGGAGGATGACTCATCAAAAAATGATGAGGATGATGAGGGACACTCCAAAAAAAGAAGAAAGAGAAAAATCAAAAGCTGTAAAACCGATACAATAGATGGTGTTGCCTCCCAGCCATGCACTCCTGTGTGAGAAGCTTCAATGGTGTGCTAGAAACAGTAGAGGATGGAGGCTGGATGCTAAGGAATCAGGGTTGTTGTAGCCAATGATGAATATGGGCTTCACGAGCTTGCTCTTATATAGCCAGCAGTTGTAGTTGGTTAGACCCGATTGGGAGACCAACCTAGTCGGCCCAAAAAGGCTGACTAGAGGTTAGTCCTGAAAAAGGCCACCGACCACATGTTAGAACCGTGGTGCAAAATAGAGCAACTAACTTACGGTGGCCCAGAGCCATTCAGGATCATCTGGGGCTCCAAATGGGCCCCACAACCTGAGGCTGCCCCAAGAAATGCTCCATCTACCCTCAATGCGGTCAGTCATGGGATGCCTTCCCACACTTGCATGTAGCCTAGTTGGTAGTGTGCCAACTCTATCTGAAGCCATCCAACCATCAGGCCACACATGGTCCCCATCTAGTGTCCAAACCAAGACCTACCTGATAACCGAGCTACTCAAATGCCTTCTCCTCATATGGGGGACTTAGGAGTTAGTTGGTTCCCCATAGTTACACGAGAGTGGAGCATTGATATCTAACACCCCCCCTCAATGTCCACCCATAAGTGAGCTTACTTTTTTGGCCCAATGCCAAGTCGATGAAGATGCCTCTCCAGCAAGTCTCTTCCAAGAGCCTTCGTGAAGATGTCCGTAGCATTCTGTGTAGTCGGACAGTACACCAAGTTGACCTCTCCATCCATGATGAGCTCACGTACAAAGTGATATTGAATCTCAATGTGTTTTGTGTGAGCGTGCTACACCGGGTTCTTGGAAATTGCCATGCAACTCTGATTTTCACATGATAACTACGTAGGCTTGTCTTGCACTGTACCCACATCCGCTAAAATCCTCCTTAACCACACTGCCTCACAAGAAGCAGCCATGCCAAATGCCTTCAGTATCTCTCCAACATACTTCAGCTGTGAAATAAAGATCTATTTGGACTCTTGCCAAACTTCAATCCCCACACAGAAATGCATCAGCTGTCATTTCAAACTCTCTTCCTAGCAACTTCTTTGTCTACGAGATCTTCTCTTCATGGTTCCCTATTATGACAAGGTCATCCAAAACACTATGAATTGTGGTTAGTCGAGCTGTGGGAGCAAAAGTATCCTGATAATCAAAACCATGTACCTGTGCGAATCTTTTTCCATGAGCTGAGCCTTGTACTTATCCAACATGCCGTCGGACTTGTACTTGGTCTTGTATACCCACTTGGTGCTGATTACCTTGTGTTTTGGTGGTCGACGATCCACAAGGTCCCAAGTGTTATTCTTCATTATGGAGCCATACTTGGTCTGCCATCCAAAAGCTACTTTACCCACTTCAGGAATGCCCATTGTTGTTGTGGTTTTGCAGGCTCTTCTTCCTCTTCTTTATCTTCATTCCTCCCAAGCACTGTTGGGGGAGTTCGGTCTGCTGTTGGTGGTTGTACTGGATGGATATCCTGGTCCTTGTTGTCTGGGAAGGAAGCATCCTCCTCCAATTGATGTGGTTGTTCTGAGAAGACCACATTGCAACTTACTAATATCTTCTTGGTAAAAGATTATAGAGATGGTAACCCTTCGCCTCTTCACTATAGCCCAAGAAAATACACTTCCGACTCTTCAGTTCCCATTTGGTCCTGTTAGCATCAAGGACATCACAAAACAATCACATCCAAAAACTCTGAAATGTGTAGCTGAAGGTTTCTTACCAGAAAGGGCCTGTAGTGGGGTCATCCCGTTCACAGCCTTCATGTAGCTACAATTTAGAATGTAAACTGTTGTGTTACATGCTTCAGCCCAGAAAGTCTTTGGCAAATCTTTCCCTTTCATCATACTCCTGCCCATTTTGTAGATGACGCGCATCTTGCGCTCTGCTACTCCATTTTGCTATGATGTATGTGGCGGGGGTTTCTGCCTCTTGATCCCGTGACTTTTGCAGTAACTTTCGAATTCACTTGATGTGAACTCACCACCTCTGTCTGATCTCAACTTCTTGATCTTCCTCCCCGTTTCTTTCTTGACCATCACATGCCATTCTTTGAACTTACTAAAAGCCTCATCTTTAGTTTTTACGAAGTATATCCATATCCTTCTATTGTAGTCATCGATCAGTGTCATGAAGTAGTAGGAACTACCCAGAGCTTCTGTCTCCATCTTTCAGCAGAGGTCCAGGTGAATGAGCTCTAGAGGATCCTTTGCCCTGCTAGCCTCTTTAGGAAAGGGCTGTCGATACTGCTTGCCCATCATGCAAGCTTCACATACATTGGGCATATCTATAATTTCTGGTAGGTCTGCAATCATTCCACTTTTATGCATCTACTTTAAAGAACTAAGGTTTAGATGACCAAACCTCTCATGCCACATCTTTGCCACAACTTAGTGTTGCTCACATGGGCTTGAGCACTGAAAGCTGAGATTTTGTAGATGTTGTTGTGCCATGTACCTTTACCAATGACCTTCCCTTGAAGATCCAAAATCTGTGCTCCATTCTTATCAAAGTGAACTTTGAGGTCCCAATCCATGATCGCAGAAATGGACAAAAAGTTCCTCTTGATATCTGGCGCATAAAGAACATCGGACAACTGTTTTACAAATCCATCTGACTTGAGAGCAATCGTACCTTTTCCTTTTGCTAGACATTTTGCATCATTGCCGACTACTACTAGGATGTCATTCCCTACCGGATGTAGAGAGGTATACCAATCCTTCTGACTGGTCATGTGGCACAATGCACCACTATCAATAATCCAAGGTTCACATCTGCAGGTACATGAACTGCCTCCATGCAAATCTCCTCAATTGCTATGAATAGCTCTACTGGTACTCCGTACGCACTATTGCTGGACTCTTTCTTTACTCCATTCTTCTCATCTACAATCTTCTTTTGGCACTCATTCTCCTTGTGCCCCGCCTTGTTGCAATAGAAGCACTTGATCTTCTTCTTTCTCTTTTTATCATCACAAGAAGATGGGTTACCAGAGTCCTTACCCTTACCTTTCTTTTGAGAAAGCCGAATCTTCTCTAGTCCTCATCTTTCGACGCATCTCCTCCTCTAGAAGCACTGTGCTGAAATCCTCAAAGTTGAGGGGTGGATTTCTATTCTGCGTATTCAGCGCCGTAACAAGACCTCGTACTTTGGTGGGAGAATCCGTATGCACCTTCATGCTAGATTCTCACTGGTGGTGGTGATGCCAATCGCAGTCATTTGATCGCGCAGATTCTTCACCCCGGTGATGAACTTCTTTGCCGTTTTAGACTCAGACAGCTTCTCATTTGCGAGTTGAGTCTACATGTCATGAGCACTCTCTTCATCATGTCTCCACATAGGTCCCATCCACCTTAGAGCACTCCATAGATCTTGAGGCACTCCAATTTTGTCAAGTCGTTTCTTGTCTTCACAAGCTAGCTGTCTAATAACATAAATCATTAAACTCGTTTCTTCATTTTCTTTAGTTATTTAAAATAAGGAATCTGGCATGGTGCAATGAATTTTGTCATCGATTGCAAGAGAACTAGACAGAGGCTATGAGATATGAAAGTTGATATACCTAGTCAAGGTACAAGGAGGAGGTTGAAGGACATGGAAATCAATGATATTATATCCAAACATCAATTGAATGTACATTTGCAATGAATGCAAAGAAGGAGACAATGGAAGTAAAAACATCTCCTTATTGAGAAGCTAGCCTCAAATGCAATAGATATATCCATTCAAGCAATGCCATCAAAAAAAAGAACATGAGCTATGGTTTCAAATCTCATGGGAGCAGTTGAGGCAACAACATCAGATCATTTGGGGTACTACTAGGAAAATGTCCTCAAAAGCTTTAGCCTGCACCCAAGGATTCATTGAGTCCACGCTTCCAACTCCTCATCAGAAGTTGCATGCCCAAACAGTTGTAGTCTCTAACTTGAGGGATGTCCTTGAAAATATGAAAGGGATGCATAGCTTAGGTTAGCTAGCTTTGAAAGAGGGTGACATTAGCTATGTTATTTTCACCTAAAACAAACAAGAAATGGCTTAGGCACACAACATCAAAGATGTCCATCAGAAGGACCAATGTGATTCCAGCATGGTTGGCCGTTGAGTGGAAGTGATGCAACCTCATGTGAGAAGCCTATGGCCATCAACTAATCACAAGAAAAGGAGAGACTTCCTAAGTGAGGAATTCATCATTGTAGTGGCATTGTTTTGGCTTAATAACATGAGAGTTTCTCCAAAGAAGAAAGACATCTATAGGCTACATATTGGGCACAAGCAGTAAGAGAAGCACATCATACACTTGCTTGACACAATGCAAGTTAGTCACAAGACTTCTAATGCTATCTTTGGTTATCTTTTTTCCTTACAAATCATTATGTTGGTATATTTTCATTTGAATCTTATGGAATTTTGGGGGGGGGTAACGCTCACAATGAATTTATCTCATGTTGCAAAAGGATTGCAAAATTGTTTCAAAAGGCCGTCCTTTTTTTCCTTCTAATTGTCAAGGGTCATTGCCATGGACATAAGCTCCTTCTTTGCATTCTTTGCCTCCATTAGAGAGTCCTTCAGCTGTTGCTTCAGGCATTGGATTTATTCCTATGCTTCTTTCCTTTTCTACCTCTCCTCCATATCCAACTTTTTAGCATCATTTGCCTTTGCCTCAGCTATCTCAGTTTGTAGCCATGCTTGCAATTCCCTTAAGTGTGCTTCATCGAGGCAGTCGATAGAGCGAGCGAGGAAAAGCGAGCGAGCTTTTCCACAATTTCCTTATCGAGGTACTCAACATAGCTTTGTGGAAACCACTATTTGGGAAGATTCTTGAAAATAAAACTTATGTTACTATGTGTAACTATACCAATATTGCGAATTATAGTCTACCTTAACTTCCAATTGGAGCCATACTCACATTATGCAATAATAGTATGTGGGTTTGAAAGAAACTGAATTTCCACTCCAAAGCAGATTCCATTACTGATACAACAATTCTTTTGCATTTGAAATGGGTCTTATTATCAAACTCGTTCAATGATCAAAACAAATGCATTGCTTGATATGTTGAACTTAGTAACGTAAACATCACTTCACCCATATGCGGGGAAAAAAAACTGTCTGTAGACTTCATAGCATGGGATTGCATCAACACTTATGACATTCAAAATGGTTCTTCTTATTAAAAGTGTTATCAACCATGAAAGAAAATGTTAAAAATAGTTT
>NC_141624.1:36227998-36270498 GCF_047967505.1 Dipteris shenzhenensis | reverse complement strand
TGGACAGATTACATGTCTTCACGAAGATTGAAGCTTTATTACTAGACGACATTTTATATTACTGTAAAGCTTTATTGGCTAATTTTTTTACATTTCTACAAATATTTAAGCCTTGTAAAGCCTTCTAGGCTATTTCCCACATTTATTGCCATATGAAGCCTTGTAAAGCCTTTTGGGCTATTTCCCACATTTATTGTATCAAGGGTTGTATATTGTACTTTACTTGTATGTATCTAAATTCTTCATTATCTTTTCTTGTAGGATTATGGAGCAATCAACTAATGTGGTGGCTATCCTAAATAACTCTGAGATCAGAGAATGGGTTTTTGATGTCACTTTGAATTTCAAAGGAAAGGAATATAGCCCCAATGGCTTTGGTAGGTGGACTCGATATCACATGGGCAGAAGAGCTTGGTTTCTTCATCAAAAGGAAAAGAGACTCTTTCTACTTATGTCAAAAAGGGAGTTCAATGATGTTGAAGATCCATGGGATGCTACTTTCTTAAAAAAAGATATGACTTCAAGCCTTGTGGTAGGCATAATGATAGAGCCAAAAGAGACCTTTGTGGATATTTTTAGATCCTGAAGTTGGCGGTCTTCATTTTTTTGTGTCAAGGAGAGACTCAAAGACCTTTGTGATGCCTCCTCCTCAACCATCAAAGTTTCCAAAGCTGTAAAGTGCATTGGAGACTCTTTCATATACTTGGGAGCAATTTCCTAGTGTGGTGGCAAAAAGGATGCATGCAAAGATAATGTTTGAGTACTTTCAGGATGCACAATATGCTCCTTATATTCAAGGATCTTCACATGAAGGAGATAAAAAAGCTCAGACTTCGATGCAAGGACAAGAAGAACAGGCACACTGTCACAAACATGTAGAACATGAGCCCAAACTTCTAGAGCAAGAAATGGCGGATGCAACTAAGGATGATGAAACACTAGCCTTGAGTGCACGGGAATTAAGTCACGTCAATTTTCTAATTTGCTTTTTTAAAATCTTACTTTTTGACTTAAAGTTTTGTTTTATAAGAGCCTCTTTTTTTGAAATGCTTTATCCAAAATTATCTCACAAAATGAATTCGGACAGTGCACTAGTCTAAAATTAATGAAATAGGTGTTAGTATATGCTGCACATGTGGGTGAAGCCCTCAGTGACTTTATTTTTTTGATTCGAGGCCATTTTGGGGCCCGTTTTGAAGGCGGAAGTTCTTCATAGGCACTCAAAAAAAGGCCCTGTTTTTGCTATGCGACCACTGCTCTGTTGGTCGATGAAAAGTTACCGTAGAAATTGCATCGTATGCCTATGTGCCCACGATATTGAGAGTTGCGGAATCATGCTTGTTGCTTGTTGATGCAAAATCGTCACTAGGAAGTGACTATGTGGTCAAATACCACTTTTGTCAATTTTGCAGATCTGCCCGTGTGAGGCAAATGCTGTGTTTTTTTGCAGTGACAGAATATTTTGCAGTGTTCTGTAATGGCGTCTGATTCTCTTTCATAGATTGTCACTGAAAAGCTTGACAAGAACAACTTCCAGACATGGAAGTTTAGAATGATGAATTTCCTTATGGGAAAAGGCTATTGGGAGTTCATTACAGGAAATGAAGAAGAACCGTTCTTCCTAATGTTCCCAATCGATAGGAAATGCAGGCATTTAAAGGATGGCATGAGAGAGCCAGAAAAGTTATGTACTAGCTGTCTATCAGTATTTCAGATTCTATGATTGTGCATATTCAGGATGCAAGTATGCCAAAGGAGGCATGGGATACTTTGGCAAAAATGTACAGCACAAATACACAAGCCAAGAAAATGCAGCTCAAATAGGAGTTGCACAATGTGCAGAGAGAAAATATGAGCATCAATGACTACCACATGAAGGTGAAGAAAATTGCAGATGCACTTGCTTCCATTGGGTCGCTAGTGGAAGATGATGATCTAGTTTCTGTGACCTTGAATGGTCTAGGAAAGGATTATGCACAGTTTCGGACATACATTGCCGTCCGTGAAAAATTTCCTGATTTTGAAGAGTTGTTTGCTCTTCTAATTTCTGAAGAGCAGAGAAATGGAGGTGCATCTTTTTCAGGAGGAACTTCAAAAGAAACTATCTTCTACTCAAATGTTGGAAGAGGTAGAGGCAGAGGTAGAGGAGGCTGCAGGCCGTGGTAGAAAGTAGAATATGCAGCAAACTCAAGAAAACCATTCCTATGGAGGAGGATGTGGTAACTCTAGAGGCAGGGGGAGCCAAATAGGCCATGGTGGATGGTAGAGAGGCCAAAATGCAAACAACAAAGTTGAATGCTACTACTGTGGTAAAATGGGTCATAAGGCTAACGACTACTACAAAAAGCAGAATGACATTATGAATGGAAAATTGCAACAAGGCAATTATGCATCTTCCAGTAGACAGGGTGATGATAGAAATGAGCATCTATTTTTGGTGCAGCACATGACCAATTCTGTGACAAGTGCAGAAGAACAAAATGATGTGTGGTATGTTGACTCAGGTGCGTCAAACCACATGACAGGTCATGTAGAGTGGATGCAGGATGCAAGGAAAATCGAAAAACCAGGATTTGTGGAGACTGGTGATGATACTGCACATCCTATTGTGCAGATTGGTAAAATTCCTTTGTCTATGCAGGATGGGAAAAAGAAATACCTGTTTGATGTATTTCATGTCCCGAATGTCACCAAGAACATAGTTTCTATTGGTCAAATGGTTGAGCAGGGCTTGCAGGTCAGATTTAATCCTCATGAATGCTTTGTTGAGGATATGAAAAATAATGGTCACTTGATAGCAAAAGGAAAGAAGAAAGGTAGGATGTTTATGTTGGATGTGGACATGCCTGAATTGAGTGCAGCAATGTTTGCACATGGGACCGGTGTAGTTGCAGATATTGATATATGGCATAAACGCATTGGTCATGTTAATATACAGTGACTTAAATCAATGCAAGCCCAAAATATTGTTGCAGGATTGCCTAAATTCAAGGTTGCAGAAATGCATAAAAGGTTTGTGAAGCCTGTCAATTTGGAAAACAGGCAAGGAAACCATTTCCTAGGCATGTTCAAGAGAGTAAAAAGCCATTGGAATTAATCCACTCTGATGTGTGGACTACTAAAGCTGCATCTATTGGAGGCTGTCACTATTTTGTCACTTTTATTGATGACTTTAGCAAAAAAGTTTGGGTATATTTTATGAAAAAGAAAAGTGAAGTGTTTAAGCAATTCAAAGCTTTTAAAGCTATGGTTGAAAAAGAAACAGGCCTGTAAATAAAATGCCTAAGGTCAAATGGAGGGGGAGAGTACCTCTCAAATGAGTTTGCAAGGTTCCTGCAGGAGCATGGCAGAAAGCAGCAATATTCATGCAGTCATACCCCACAGCAAAATGGACTTGCAGAAAGGAAAAACAGGCATATTGGAGAGGTATCTCAGGCCATGCTAAATGAAAAAGATCTACCAGATTATTATTGGGCTGAAGCAGTTGCTACAATAGCTTACATAATGAATAGGACTCCCACTGTAGCAATACATGACATGACACCAGAGGAGATGTATACTGGTAGGAAACTAGACCTTTCTCATTTGAAAAATTTTGGTTGCATTGCCTATGTTCATGTGCCAGATGAGTTGAGGTCCAAGTTGGATCCAAAAGCTGAGAAGTGCATCTTTATTGGCTATTCTCTGTAGCAGAAAGGGTATAGATGCAATAACCCTTCTACTCGTAAGTTTACAGTGAGTAGAGATGTTGTTTTTAATGAGATGAGCAGCTGGTATAAACCAGTAAATGTGATGATTGATGTAGATGCACAAAATGGTAATGCTGCACAGAATTCACAACAGCAATCACCAAATATCAGTGGACCTGCAGTGTCCTCTAGCAGTGGTTCACATACTTTGCCATGGACAGGCAGATTGAGATCAGGAGAATTTCCTCAAAGCAATGCAGATAGTGGTATGCAGGTATCACAAAAAGGAACAGAAAAGGTAGATCAGCCCATGTTTGATGTGAATGTAGGTCACTCTTATGTGGATGGTGAATCCAGTGGCTCAGAATAGAGCATTGATGATGAGTTGGGTATTCCTTCTGTTGTTACACCTGGAGTAAGGAAGACCAAGGATGTTTTGAGAGCACCTGGAAGTGAGCCTATTTTGCGCAAGTCTACCAGATCTAGATATCCTATGGATAGGCTGAAATATGATGGATTTATAGCCATTCACTATGCCTATATGGTCAAAGTAATACAGGAACCAGAACCCACTTCTTTTGAGCAAGCCATGGGAAATGAAAAATGGGAGAAAGCCATGGATGAAGAAATGGATGCCTTGGAAGCAAATGCTACATGGGAATTGGTGCCTTTGCCTAAATACAAGAATGCAATTGGCTGTAAGTGGGTTTATAAGATCAAGCACAATGCAGATGGTTCTGTGAACAGATACAAGGCAAGATTAGTTGTCAAGGGGTATGCATAGACATACGGCATTGATTATGAAGAAACATTCAATCCAGTTGCAAGGATGGCAATCGTAAGAGCAGTCATTGCTATGGCTGCATCAAAGGGATGGTCTTTACATCAGCAGATGGATGTAAAGAATGCCTTCTTGCATGGTGATTTGCAAGAAGAGTCTTTATGGAGCAACCACCAGGTTATGTTCATGCTATTCATCCTAAGTTTGTTTGCAGGTTGAAGAAAGCCTTGTATGGCTTGAAGCAAGCACCTAGAGCATGGTCTAACAAGATATGATAGTATCTTGTCACTGTTGGCTTTTAGATTCTATGTGAGAAAAACAGAGAAAGGTATTATGCTGCTTGTCATTTATGTTGATGATTTGATCATCACAGGTGATAGTGATGAAAATATCCTTCATGTGAAAATTCTATTGAAGCAGAAGTTTGAGATGAAGGATTTGGGAGAGCTGCATTATTTCTTGGGCATTGAGGTGATTAGATCACCAAGTGGGATACAGCTCTTGCAGAGGCAGTATGGATTGGACATGTTATCCAAATATGGGATGACAGGCTGTAAGCCTATTTCAGGTCTTTTGGAGTAGAATGTGAAGCTGAGCAAGGATGCAGGTGAGCTTCTAGAAGACCCTACTATGTACAGATGCATGGTAGGAAGTCTAATTTATATGAATATTACCAGGCCAGATTTAAGCTATGCTATTGAATTGGTAAGTCAGTTTATGCAGGCTCCAAGGAAACCGCATTTGGATGCGGCTAGATGCATACTCAGGTATGTGAAGTCCACATTGTAGTATGGACTATTTTATGATGCTGGGGTTCAGATACAGTTGCATGGATACACTGATGCTGATTGTGCTGGTAGTACTTCTGATAGACGATCTACCAGTGGATATGTGTTCTCTTTTGGGAGTGCTGCAGTCACCTAGAGCAACAAGAAACAACCTACAGTTGCCTTGTTGAGCACAGAGGCTGAGTACAGGGGTGCAGCAATGGCTGCATGTGAGGTAGCTTGGTTGCACTTTATGATATGCATCAGTCTACAGATGGGCCAATTGTCATTTACTGTGACAACATGAGCAGTATACACTTGGCAAATAACCCAGTCTATCATGCTAGAACAAAGCACATTGAGGTACATTATCACTATGTGTGGGAGAAGGTTTTACTAGGTCTTATTGATCTAGTTTATGTCAGCACATAGGATCAGGTAACTGACATATTCATGAAGGCATTGGGGCAGAGAAGCTGCGCAAGTTCAGAGACCTGCTTGGTGTGCAAGAATTGGGATTGAGCTCAAGGGGGAGTGTTGAGATATCGAGCTCCACTCGCGATATGCGAGGGTGACCGTTGTGCATTTATGTCACCGACTTGTTAGCTACAGATGCAGTTGATACACCGCCCACGACTAATAGCTGGATGACAGCTATCCTTATCTACTCTAGTTCGTGGCTCACCTAGTATGCCACCTTAGTTAGTTGAGTTTGGTTTGAGACCCACATATAGGGTTCTTCTATTTCTTTGTAATAGAGTTCTTTCGGCTTTCACAACTAAGAAGAGGAAAACTGTTTTAAGCCTCCACCTGTGTGTGTATTCCCCCATTGTGTATGTGAGAAACCCGCAAGTGAGACTCCTTCCCTCTCTCCCACTATCTTCACGAGTGCCTATACTTTGCAGTATACTATGGAGAAGTTCTTGTCTTATGCCTTTGTACTATCCACATGCAATTTGCACTATATCATCCAACATTACACTATATCATTCAAACTGGCATATGGCCATCCTTTGTATATATATTTTCACATAGATATATATAGTGGCTTGGGTTTCTCCTTTGTACTCCCCAAGGGTGTTTTTCATCCATAGCTAGAGGGCCTAGTTTGAGTGGGGATGTTAGAACTATATCTAGTTTGCCCTAATTCAACCTAGTCCTCAACTATATGTATGCCTATGATCTACAAATAGAATCACTTCCTTGGGAGCAACTCTTGTGTCCATCTCTCTCCTCTTTTCTTCCTCTCAACATAACTCTTGTGTCTTGTCTCTCTCCTCTTTCTCTTCCTCTCAACACAAATCTCCCACTCTTCCTCCTTACCTTAAAGATTCTATTTAAGCATAAATTACATACCTTTAATATCCTTAATCATTGAATCTATGAGTCCAAGGAAACTTGGATTTTCCCTCCTCATTTTCTCCAATGCTGACACCATGTCTGCATTGGTGCTAGCCATCTTTCACCTACATAAACATGATTCAAATAGAGCAAATAAAAGCATACATAAGGAAAAAATATTTTTTTAAAATCATATAACAACCCATACCGTGTACTTTTTCATATGCTTTCGCTTCAAGTATTGTTGATTCTATAAAAGTATGAACCTTTTCTATCCTAGATCAAGTTCTCTCTGGTTATGGGAAATGATTAGCATAGGTTGCATATAGTATTAATAAGTTTGCACGTCAAACAAAATGATCATTTCACTATAATGTTAAAAATGCTAAAGAATCACATCCAAGAGTAGTATGCTCATTTGCTAGGGAGCTTGCTACCCCACTAAAGACTTCCTCTTAACTTTGTTCTTAATGCATTTAAGGTTGTATTCACCAAAGCACACGACATTGATCAGTCACTAAGGTATGCCATAGGAAAGCACATCGGGTGGTAACAATGCTTGCAACAAACATGATTAGCCAGGTAACATGTTCATCTCAAATAGACAAGCCACACCCAACACAATGGGATCTCAACAAAAGCCATATAATGTAAACTCATATGGATGTGGTGTATTTGGAACAATGATAGCCCTCTATCCTTTCTCATTATGATGACTCTTAAGATCTAGCTTATGTTGACGTACAAGGTCTTATATAGTGCTAGCTATAATATGTAGACAACACGAGCAACACATTATTTGAAAGGACACATCCAATGAATGTATAGAACATATAGAAATTCACACTTCCACTTGTTGACCTACAGGTTGTCTATTGTTTGATCATGAAGACTCTCATCTACCTCTGAGAAACCCAATATCCATGGTGTTGACTTTGATGTACCAATAGTATCTTTGAGCTCTATCAAAGCTTTGTCAACCTCACCTATTCAATGAAGCTAGGGTTAAGGGTTAGCACTATGAATCACCAAGGATTTGCAAGGGAATTAAAATGGGCATTTTAAACCGGCAAATTAAAATGTTTTAAATGTTTTTTGGATGCCCTTGGTGTGATTTAAACTGGCCTTACCATGTTTTTTTTTCGAGATCGGTTGTAACCCATTACCATGCAGTCAAACCACATACCATGTGGTAAGAACATAGGTATACTTCTTGGTATTTGTCTATATCATGTGGTGATAAATATATCACACGATATATTACAACTACCATGCAGGTTTGCTATACATACTACGTGGTACTGTAGACATACCACACAGTATAGTTTCTAATATATGTTGTGTGCCCACCTCGTATTATTTGCAATCCTGAGAATCTAGCTCTACTTGGAGTCTCGAAAAAATAGAAGGACAAGCAAAAAGGGATAAATAAAAATTGAAGATGGGTGTCAAATGCCATCAATTATATGAATTTATGCTTAAGTACATGTACCAATTGATCTTAAAACATGAAAGTATTTGATTAATTAAATCATTAGTATGCACCTACTCACAATCATTAGTATCACTTTCATCGGTCAAGAGTTTGGTGGAGTCTATTGCAAAGAAATCACTACTGTCTTTCCTCAATGTAGCATGGGGACCATTATAAATAGTTTCAAACCATTTTACATCAAGAATGAAAATAATAAATCGTGTGAAATCAATTTCATAGATTTCACGTATGGTCCCACAATAATCTGAAGAAGCACTTGCTCAGCTATCTTATGTGAAGTTAGCCATGACTCCACAATCATATGTGACTTTCTTTGAATTAATGTGTTCCACATGAAAATGTCATCCATATGACCATAATGCACTGTACTTTTTGTACTACAAAAGAGCATCATTAAAACAATGAGGATGCATCTATTTTATAGCGTATATTGCCACAAATAACTTAATTATGTCAAGAGGTAAGAAACTTACATGCATCATACATCCAAATGATAACTCTTGCTCGCACTTGTTTATTTTCTCTCCATCGTGTTTGGCTTTATGTAGAGCCAATTGTAGCCAATCAAGTGACATGTGAGTGGGGAGAAGGGTGAGATCCTATGGATATTGTTGTGCTCACTTGTGCATGACTCTCAACCTCATCCTTGCATTTATTCTTTCTTCTTTGGCTGCTTCTTATTTCTCAATTCACTTCTGCTTCTCCTTGCTATTGAGGATACAAAACTTATTGAATTTCTCCATTTTCTCTTTGCTCACTTTTATTTTAGACCCTTTTCCTTGGGAACCTAACCAGTGATGCGATCATCATCCTTGTTATGCCAAGCCTACAACATATCGAGATCCATGGATGCAAGAAACTCCATGATATATACTAATGACTCTTGCAAAGTCCATCCCTCTGCCATGCTTTCTTCCAGTATTGCTCTCTGACCTTAAGAAGCTCTTCAAAGTTTTCATAATCCATTTGAGAATAAACATCTATCGACTATGAATGATACCTATAATGGCCACCTCATCAACTATGTGCACAAGCAAGTGCCTTTAGTTTTCATAATGCTCGAGAGAAAGTGCTTCTCAAGCAAGCATACGGCTTCAATGGAGTCCACCCTAGCCTTCTTGATGCTGGAGATGGAGATCCCTTTTTGAGATATCCACCTATTTCATGTGCTCATGTAAGATTCATAATCAGTCTACAACTTAAATTGAAGAAAATGCAATCAATGTGAGTTGATAATAAGCATACCTCACAATACCACTAATCTTGAATATAGCATTTCTAACATCTTTTTGTAAGCACCCTTTCACTATAATTGGGAGGATGAACTATCCAAACAACAAAGAAGTCATGTCAATAATATAACATAATCATAATTACACTAACGCATCATGATAATCAGTACACTAATCCTACTACTTGGAATGCCTATAAGATCTTGTGCTAATCATGGGTCTTGAGCCCACTAAGCTTATTGTCCTTTGAAAATGCTCCTTTCAAGCAACGCATGTACCCTCTCAGTGTTCAAAAAGAGGCAATGTCGACCTTGACTGTTGCCTCCTCTCTCTTAGAGAGGATTAATGTTGCTTTCGGGAAGAGGACTTTATGAACATGCACTTGGGGCCACAAATGGGGCATCCTATTCATAACACACAAGTCTTCTTGCACTCCTCTCGAGTCTTTGTCACCAACCAAGTGTGCCCAAATAGTAGCCCCCACATTCTTGAAGATATGCATGGGATCCAAGAGATGATTGATTTGTAATTGACCCCAGTAAGGAAGCTCGTGAAAGATGGATATCCTCTTCATACTAGGAGGAGGCTCCTCTCTATTCATCTTCCAAGCCTGAATCCAGTCACTTGCCTTCAAATATGGTGGTGGTGGTGTGACACAAAACTGGGGGTTTGGTTTTGGTCCCATCTCAACCCACAAATTGAAGAAGAGAGAAGAGATTTGGGCATTAGATGAAGCTTAAAGAGACACTCACTCTCTATCTTCTTAGATTAAAAAAAAGATATAGACATTAAAGGTGAGGTTGTACTCTAGCATTGGAAATAAGAAAGGCTAAGGGGAAGCATTGATTTGAGCTAATCGGTCAGCCCCAAAAGTAAGGGCGAGCCATTATTGGAAGAACATCTTTTGACTCAACACAATGTGAAATAATGTGAAAGGTGTGAATTGATAGCGCTGATTTGGCTGAACGGAACGGTTGGGGCAAAACATAGATCTCAAAAAGACGAAGATTTTGATATCAGTTTCATTCAAAATGGAGCTTGGAATAGAAAGTTATGATGGTTTTACAAAAGGTTCTCAAAACTGCTCCAAACAACAGACCCAACCACTCAAACAACCATAACTTTTATTCTACTAAATGGAACAAATATTTGAATACATCAGTAGATAGATCTTGAAAAGAAGAAGATTTTGATATAAGTTTCAATCAAAAGGATCTCGGAGTAGAAAGTTATGATCATTTTACAGAAGACTATCAAAACTATCCATACCCGATTGTAGTTATGGAAAGGAAAACGATCTCCTTCAGCAGAGAAGTAGCTTCCCAGATATATGGCAAATTGAGGTCGCCCAAGGGAGTAGAGAATACCCTTGACACAGATCTAGAAATGACTCTCATATGGGTACACTAAGCTTAAGAGAGAAGAGAGAGGAGATGGAAGAAGGATGAGGAAAAGGAAGCATGAAATTTATTCAAAACATCAAAAGCAAGAAGACGGGTACAAAGTGAGAGCCTAATTCTCTAGGGAGAAGGGAAAAGGTAGGCAAAGCTAGATACAAGTGATGGCATAACTACGAAGGGAAGAACCAAATGATGGAGAGGGAGGAGAGAGGTTTGTTTTATAGAGTGATTCTCACCCTCCTTCACCTTGTTACATTTTCAGCCAGTAGATTCCTTCAACCCTTGGTGACATAAGGACATGGGTCACCATCAAATGTCCTTTTGGGCACATTTTGACAACCATCACAAGATCCTCATGACTCTTTAAAAATTAAGAAAGTCAAGAGTCTTTCCCCTTGGAGCCCATAGGGACCCTCTCTTTTCCATATGTCAACATCCTCCATATACCACCTTGGAATTCTAGAAGGATTCCTCTTGACTTTACACTTTTCCACACTCCTCCACATGCCCTCCATGTGCTTGGAATGTGCTCTCCATATTATTTTAGTATCTTATGGAGGCCATGCAATCATCTGGCCCACTCAAAATACATGACTCATTTCTATTTTTCCAATTACAAAGCAAATAATATATCTCTCAAACCATCCTATCCCTATACCAAGGTATTTATAATTCATACCCGTGGTATTTACAATGATGCACTCCACTCATAATCACATTTGCAATCATTTTCACTAATTATTCTAATTAGTGTCAAACCCACATTAATGATTACATGAGATAAAGTAGTTGACATCAAAAGATTGACAAGCCGCAATGAGACTAGCCACAAAGAGCCATCTCCCACCACTAACTTCTCCACCATGCTTCCTGGTCCTTTGTCTCCATGGCTTGATTTTGTCACCTTGCGGGCCCCAAAAATCCTCCCACAAGTTTCAAAACAAATTATGAACTCTTGACCATTTGCATCTTCCGAAAGATAAGTGTTATTTTTGAACTTTTTCTTCACCCTGAAGGGACCTTCCCAACATCGAAGGAATTTATTGTCTAGCCACTTCTCCACATGACCATCAAACTTCATGACCAAGCTTTCTTCTTTGAGTTCTAGCTTCTTCTTCTTCTTGGTTAGAGCATCATACCTTGCTTTGTGACATTGTAGTGCAGCCTCCAAATGTTGAAGTGCTTGAAGCCGCTTCTCATCCAAGGTCTCCAGCAATACTAGACATTGGGCATGTGTTTCTTCTTCGTTGCACAATCGAGAAAAAGATGTGAGAAGGCTTGAGATTTCCAATTCTATTGGCAAGATGGCCTCCACTGCATAAACTAGCTAAAAAGGTGTGAAACCAAGGAAGAGCTTATGAGTGGTTCTATAAGCCCACAAAACCTCCGTTATATGCACATCCCACTTCCTTTTCATTGTGTCTACTAGCTTAGATAAGGACCCACAAAGCAAACCATTAGTTTTCACCACAAGACCATTGCATTGGGAATAAAATGGAGTTGATATGACATGATTATTTTCAATTCGTACACCAAAGATTCAATCAATTAATTCCTAAAAGACCTCCCTCCATCTATAAGCATTTCCAATGGGCAACCAAAACGGGAACATATAAACTCCTTAAGAAATGATGCCATCGTTGTTGCTTTGTTGTTGACAGTAGCTTTTGCTTCTACCCATCTAGTTGCATAATCAGTTGCAACTAATATATAATACTTCCCTTGTGAAGAATGAGGAAGGGGGCCAACAAAATCCATACCCCACCTCTCAAATGGACCATATGTTGGAATGGTATTCAAGGGCCCAGGAACCAATTGCTTAGGTCCATATGCTTGGCATACCTCACAACTTCGGCACCACTCATGGACATCTTTGTTGAGTCGGGGCTAATAATACCCTATCTTAAGTATCTTTCGAGTAGTGCTAGCTCAAGCAAAGTGACCTGAGCATTCATGACATAGCTCCATAATCCTTTTAGATTCTTCCAAGCTCACTACCCTCCTAAGAACCTTATCCTTACCTTGCTTGTATAGAACATTCCCAAGAATTGTATAAGGACGAGCCTTTCTTGTGAGCCTATACTTTTGTTGAGTGGTCAATCCATGAGGAAAATGTGCTTCATCCAAGTAATATTGAACATCTTGGAGCTCTGGCCAACCTATATCTATCAATGCAAGAGTAGCTTCAGTGAAAGAAGCCATAGCTTTAGTAGCCATCTCATTAGCTTGATGATTATCTTTTCTTTGAATATGCACAAACTTGCAAAACTTAAAAGCTTCCTTTAACTCGATTGCTCTTTTATAAAGATCTTGTAGATTAGGACTCTGTGCCTTATAAACACCTTTCATTTGCCTAATGACTAGTTGAGAGTCTCCTTTAACCTCTACCTCTTTCACTCCTTCCTTTAGGCAATCTTCTAATCCATAGATCAATGCATTGTACTCAGCCACATTATTCGATATTGCTTCAGGAAATTGCCTACCCTTGGCCCATACCTCTTTTCCTTGTGGATCAAATAGAATTATCCCCCCAGCCCCACATTTCCTAAAAGGGCTAAAGGCTCCATCAAAATGCAGCTTGAAAGCTATTGGCAGGGTCTTCAACTCTTCATCTACGTCTTCCTTTGCCTTTGTTACTTCTTCTTCCTCCTTATCTGTAAGCAAATCTGCTAGAGAAGCTCTAGTGGTGCTTTCTGTAATAAAAGTGAAAGAGAACTTTGAAGCTCACAAATCCACTTAGCAAACTTTCCAGTAGGATTGGGTTTTCAAACCAAAAATTGTAAAGTAGGTTGGGACGTAAGAAAGAAAAAAGGGTGAGGTAGCAAGTATGACCTAAACTTCTTCACTGCAAAGACCAAAGATAAACCTTCTTTCTCCATTTCACCGTACCTCTCCTCAGCCTCCATGAGTTGCCGACTTGCATAATACACTAGTTGCATGCATCCTTGCTCACCCTTCTGAAGTAGTATAGCTCCCACTTAATGAGTTGACACACTTGGATTCACATAGAAATCATCCTCCCACCTAGGAGGCTGCATAATTGGCCTTTGGCTCATGCATTCCTTAAGCAAACAAAATGCCTCATCTTGCTCTAATCCCCATTGGGAAGATATATTTTTCTTTGTCAATAAATTTATAGGATACATCTTTTCAAAAAACATATCAACAAAGCGCTGGTAATGCTTTGTTTTACCCAAAATGCCCCTCACCTCTCTGACATTACTAGGTGGTGGAAGGGCCATGATTGTTTGTACCTTCTCAGGATCCATTTCTATGCCTTCCTCTAAGATAACATGTCCTAAAAGAGCCACCTTCTTCCTGGACAAATGGCATTTTGTAGGATTAAGGCAACCTTTTGCGTCATCAATACTTTTCAATGCAATCCTCAACTTTTCCAAGTGATCCACACGGCTTGAATAAATGCAAAAATTATCCAAAACACTCTTATGAACTTTCCCAAGTAGGGTGCAAATACCTAGCTCATGAAACATTGGAAAGTTGCTTGTGCATTAGTTAAACCAAATGGCATCACCCTATATGCATACACCCCCCACATATCTTCATACAATTTGCGTGCAAATGTCTTATCTAGCTTTCTTTGATTTGTGAACAACGAAGCTCGATCAATAAGCATTGTGGCCATGCTGAATTGTGAAAATCCCCAAATGTACCCCTCATCCTCTGGAGGATGTAAGTCTACCACACTTATAGAAAAGTCTGCAAGAGTTGTATCTTCTTCTTGTGGATCCTCCTAATCATCACTATCCAATTTTTTGCTTAGTTTTAAATAACCTGCACTTGAACGATCTGCACGTGGAGTAGGAGTTATTTTTGCTCTCTTTCTAGGAATAGCTATGGAACTTGAATCTACTCCACGATTACTCCTTATTCTTGTAGTTGCAGCAGCTGATGGTGTAGGTACAGTTGGAGATACTGTAGTTACTGCTATAGATATTGTAGTCACTCTTGCCGAAGATACTATAGTTATCGCCACAGATATTGGTGGTACAACTTGAGGGTTACATGTTATAGATGGCGTACTTACTGTTGTTGAAGGTACAACACCACCACTTGGAAATGCATTCCTCATTTTCTTCAATGCTTCCAAGGCACTAAGTAATTCTTGGGATCCCTCAATTGAATCTGGTAAGGGCTTCAAGAAATGCTTGTGCGTAACTCGTAACTTATAGACCACATCATCATTCTTCCCTTTGCATACAACTTCTATCAAATTGTTTTCTTTAATGTTGATGGTTGAGACCATGCCACCGTTTCTTACTACCTCTAGAGAATATTTCATGCTTGACACATTCTCGGCACTGATCACCAAAAAATACTTTAATTTACGCTCCATAAAATACCAAGCATGTTCAAGATATTTAAAAGACACCTTGGAACCAAAACTCGAAGCCATAGTTTTTTGCAAAGCAATCAAAAAAAAAAAAGAGAATAACAATGATTTTCAAACTCAAAATATTAAAAACATTGCTAATTAAATATTTAAATATTAAAAATTAATTAAAATTTTAAAAGTTTAAAAATATTTTTTACGTTTCTAGAAAATTTTTTTTACATAAATAATTTAATTCAAAATATTTTATAAACATAGATAAAAGAATTTATTTATATATCTATATATTTAATTTTTAATTTATTCTTTCTAAAAAAATGTTTTAATTTAAAATTTTTATTTATTTATTTATTTTTTAATTTTTAAATTAAATTTATTACTTTAATTTTTAATTTTTTTATTTTTTTCAATTAATTATTTATATATTTAAAATTATTTAAATTTTATTCATTTATTTATTTATCATTTTTTTTTAAAATTAAATTTATTTTTTTAGTTTTTTAAAGCCCCAAAGGACCCCCACTTAAGGAGAGGAGGGGATTAAACCCCCAACCTGTTTCATGCACAACAGGTTGACCGTCCCCTTCCCTCCTCTGCCATCTACCTGCCCCTCCCCTCTCCTCTCGCCTCCCCGCCTCTCCCCTCCCCGCCCCTCCCTTGTCCTCCCCACCCCTCCCGTCGTCCTTCCTGCCCTCCCCCCCTCTTGCCTCCTCCCCCCGCCTCTTGCCTCGCCTCCCCCCCTCCCTCCCCTCTCCCCTCCCCCCACCCCTCACCTCCCCTCCCCCCCGCCCCTCCCTTGCACCTCGCCTCCCCTCTCGCCTCCCAGCCTGCCCCTCCCCCTGCCTCTTGCCTCCCCTCCCCCCCCGCCCCTGGCCTCCCCTCCCCCCTGCCCCTCCCCCACCCCTTGCCTTGCCTCGCACGTCCGACCCCGCCCCTCCCCCCACCTCTCGCCTCCCCTCCCCCCCAACCCCCCTGCCCCTCATGCCTCCTCGTCGAGGTCCCCGTCGCCCCCCTAACCCCTACCCCTTGCGCCTCCCCGTCGAGGTCCCCGCCCCACCCCCCCTTCCCTCCCCCCCGCCCCCACCCCTCGCCCCTTGCGCCTCCCGGTCGAGGTCCGACGGGGACCTCGATAGGGAGGCGCGAGGGGCGGGGGGTGGGGGTAGGGGGGAGGGGTGGGGGCAGGGTGGGCTCCCACAACGTGGAGACATGAGGGCTAAGGGAGGGGCGACGAGGGGAGGTGTGGGGGGGCCTCCCACCATGGGGAGGCACGAGGAGCGAGGGGTGGGGAGGGGAGGGGTGGGGGGGCGAGAGGGGAGGGGAGAGGGGGGAAGGGGGGGGATTAACCCCCCCCAAACCTGTTGTGCATGCAACAAGTTGGGGGGGTTAGTTCCCCCCTCCCCACCTCTCCCCTCCCTGCCCCTCCCCTCTTGCCTCCCCTCCCCGGCCCTCCCACTGCTCGCCGTCCCCTCTGCTCCCCTCTCGCCGTCCCCTCTGCTCCCCTCTCACCCATCCCCTCTGCTCCCCTCTCGCCCCTCCTCTCTGCTCCCCTCTCACCCTTCCCCTCTGTTCCCCTCTCGCCCGTCCCCTCCCTGCCCTGCCCCTCCCCTCTTGCCCCCCCGCCCCGCCCCACACCTCCCCCTCACCACTCGGAGGGGAAAGCGGGCGAAGAGGGGAGGGGAAGTGGGAGGAGAGGGAGGAATGGAGGGGAGGGCAGGGGAGGAGGAAGCGAGAGAAGAGGGGAGGGGAAGCGAGAGGAGAGGGGAAGGGAGGGAAAGGGAGGGAGGAAAGGAGGGGAGGGGAGGGGAGGGGGAAGTGGGAGGAGAGGGGAGGAGAGGGGAAGGGAGGGGAAGGGCAAGCGGGAGGAGGGAGAGGACAGGGGAAAGGAGGGGAGGGGAGGGGAAGGGGGAAGCGGAAGGAGGGAGGGGGGAAGGGAGAGAGGAAGCAAGAGGAGAGGGGATGGGAAGCAAGAAGAGGTGGGAAGGGAGGAGAGGGGATGGGAAGCGGGAGAAGAGGGGAAGGGAGGGGAGGGAGGAGAGGGGAAGGGAAGGAAGGGAGGGAGGGAGTACCTGGGTGGGGAGGTGGTGGAGGAGCTCCAGGAAAGTTGTGAGAGAGAATGAGGAGAAGTAGAGTTTTATAGGAAATGGGTAGCTTTTAGGTGATGTCAGCTTTTTTTAGTTTTTTAGGTTTTTTTAGTTCTTTTAGGTTCACTATAAGTAGAATGTTCTTCATTCTCTCTTTCATTCAAAGTTCATTCTTTCACACTCCACGCTTCTCTCCTCTCATCAACCTGTTGCAAGATTCTCAAAATTTTCAAAATGTTGCAAGGGGTGAGTTCATTTTCAACCTATTGCATATGCAAGAACTTCTAAGAATCAAGTTTCTATAAATTTGAATTTTTTTTCAAATCCGATTCTTTTCTCAAAAACTTGTTGTGTATGCAACAACTTCAAAAAACCATCTTTTGCATTAAATCTTTTTTCCCACAAATTTTTCTCTTTACCTTAAGCTCTCACAACCTATTGTCACAAACTTCTCTCAACCTCAAACTCTCTCAGCCTATTGGGCACGCAATAATTTTTCAAAAAAAATAAATTAAAAAAAAATCTATTACAAATTTTTCTCTCAACATCAAAACCACTCAAACCTCTCTACCTATTGTGTACGCAAGAACTTCAAAATAAAATTTAACCATAAATCTCTCCAAAAACTCCTCATGACACTTTATAAATATAAGAAATCCATTTATAATATTTTTGCTACATAATATAATAAATTTTTATTAACTAATATTATAATATAATTTTGCTAAAAATATATATTATTAATCTATAAATTAATATAAATATATATATATATATACATTCATTAAAAAAATATAACAATGAAAATATTTTTAAATGGGAAGTCTTCTAGCATATGTGCTTTATATAATACTTATGCTTAAAACAATGAAGAATTAGTGAATGTATTTGTAAGGTAGTTCTTTATATGAAAAATGTCTATAATATTCTTCCTGCTATTAACTAGATATTAAATTTTAGTTTTAATAAAAATATACATTATTAACTTAAAAACTAATATAAATATAATATAATTATTGTATAAATTTAAATAAATATATAAATTATCAATATTATACATTAATAACATTTAAAATTATGTATATTATATACTAAAAACCTTTAAATTTTAAAAAGGTATTCAATCAAAGAATTGAATTAATTTAAAAAATAAGAAAATATTAAAATCTACACAAGTACTTTTAGCATGTATGCTTTTCTTCCATGTGTATAATACTTGTTAGTCGAAGAATGAGAAATTAGATAATGTATTTGTAAGGTAGGTATTTAAAACCATAGAATCTAGAAGAGGTTTAGCATACTTGCTTATCTTTGTTATAATATGTGATACTTTGCAAAAGCCTTAAACTTTGTTTAAGGCTTTGTACAAAACTACAGTATCATTGAATCCATATCATTTTTCTACTTTAGCAACCACCAGATATCCATGGTATGAATCCATGATATGGAATACATATTTCTTATGAATATTTCTTATCACATACTTCTTTATTTCTTCTAATACACCATGCAGCATGAATGTAAGAAAATATGAATCAGTGTGCTCTTAGCCTATGTGCTTGTCCCTAATAAGTAGGATACTTTAACTAGGCAGACTTATAATTACTTAAAGTAAAGCCTTTGTAAAGAATCGTACCTAGTATTGGATATATCCAACCTGTTGCACAAATCACAAAAATTGTACAAATCAAGAATTTTCTTGATTTGTGCAACAGATTGGATATATGGTTGGTTGGATAAACTTTAAACAATTAATACCAAAACATCTTAACCATTGTAAATCTTAAACTTTAGACATTTAATTCCTAAGCCCTAAACTCCTAAACAATAAATCCTAAACCCTAAAGCCTAAACTCTAAATCCTACACCCTAAATCCTAAATCCTAATCTCTAAACCCTAAACCCTAACCCTAAACCCTAGACCCTAACCCTAACCCTAAACCCTAAACCCTAATCCTAAAATACAACCAAAATTTAATGAATTTTTTTTTATTTGTGTAACAGGTTGGATATATCCCCCAACCTGTTGCTCAAGCAACAAGTTGGGGGATATATCCAACCTGTTGTACAAATCAAGAATTTTCTTGATTTGTGCAACAGATTGGATATATGGTTGGGGGTGCACTCCCAACCTGTTGCTCAAGCAACAGGTTGGGAAATATATCCAACCTATTCCACAAGTCAAGAATTTTCATAATATGTGCAACAGGTTGGGGGATATATCCAACCCGTTGCACAAATCAATTATTTTCTTGATTTGTGCAACAGATTAGATATATCCCCCAACCTGTTGCTCTAGCAATAGGTTGGGGGATATATACAACTTGTTCTACAAGTCAAGAATTTTCTTGATTTGTGCAACACGTTGATGAGGTTGGGGGTGCACCCCAAACCTGTTGCTTGAGCAACAGGTTGGGGGATATCCAACCTGTTGCACAAATCAATAATTTTCTCGATTTGTGCAAGAGATTGGATATATCCCCCAACCTGTTGCTCAATCAATAGGTTGGGGGATATATACAACTTGTTCTACAAGTCAAGAATTTTCTTGATTTGTGTAATAGGTTGATATACCCCCCAACCTGTTCCACAAGTTAATAATTTTCTTGATTTGTGCAACAAGTTGGATATATCCCTCAATCCAACCTGTTGCACAAATCAAGAAAATTCTTGACTTGTGAAATAGGTTGGATATATCCCCCAACCTATTGCTTGAAGCATTAGGTTGGGGTTGCACCCCCAACTATCCAATCTGTTGCACAAATCAAGAAAATTCTTGATTTTTGTAATTTTCTTGATTTGTGCAACAAGTTCGATATATCAACCCAACTTGCTGCTCAATTAACAGGTTGGGGTGATATATCCAACCTGTTGCAGAAATAAAAAAAATTCATTAAATTTTGGTTGTATTTTAGGGTTAGGGTTTAGGGTTTAGGATTTAGGATTTAGGATTTAAGATTTAGGGTTTAGGATTTAGAGTTTTGGGTTTAGGGTTTAGAATTTAGTGTTTAGGAGTTTAGGGTTTAGGAATTTAAATGTTTAAAGTTTAGGATTTATGATGGTTAAGATGTTTTTGTATTAATTATTTAAAGTTTATGATGTAGGGTTCAGGTTTAATGCCTTCTCTGCTAGTTTTAATATAAAAGTTATTAAGTAATAATAAGCTCAATGATTATTTATTATCTTTTTTTGAGTTGCTAATCTATTTTTGTACATAAAATAGGTATTCCCCCTACTATTTTTGTATATAAAATAGTATTCACCCTAACAGAGGGTATGGATGTGGTGTTATATAAGAAGAATGAAGTGGTGGCTTTTGGACGAATTCATAGTCTTGATCCTATGAATGTATGTCATTTCCAATGTTGTGGTGAGAGAAGATGTGTAGTGATAATCACCAACGTTGTAAATCCTGAAGTGCATTTAAAATATCCACATGGAGACTTTGAAACATTGGGAGATATCTTACAATGCGACATATTTGATATGCAAGCACACAAAATGCTTTGGGACCAAGACAAAATTGTTCCAAAGACATACTTTCAAGATATCAAGAAAACTTATTTTGAGGGGGAAAAAGTAGAGATGTTATCTTGCTTCGGAGAATTTTTAGCAATTGGCAACTTTAAGGGCTATGCTCAGAGTTTTCTCTATATAGTGGAGATAATTAAGTTGACTAGTGTAGGTGTCATTCAAAATGCAATGGATAGTACTTCACATCTAGACTCCATAATACTACGTCTCATCTATTAGTACTTGTAAATGGGGGTAAGCTGTCTTGAAATCAAGTTTTCCCAAGACAGTTTCCTTCAATGTCATGGAAGACACAACAAAATATTATCAAAAGAAAAGGACTATAACACAAATGGGATCCAAATTGATAAGAAGCTATAGTAGTGATCAAGACTATCATAGTGGCATGCTCACAGGTATTGAGGACATTATAGTAAATGATGTTGATGAGGTCTCTTGTGTTGCAAGTGACTCAAATATCCTCACTGGTATCAAAGACTTGTCTTGTGTTGCAAGTGACTCGAATAGGCTCACTGGTATAGAAGAATTTTCCTGTGTTGCAAGTGACTCGAATAGGCTCACTGGTATACAAGCCTTGTCCTATGTTGTAGGTGACTCGAACAAGCTCACTGGTATAGAAGACTTGTCCTATGTTGCAAGTGGCTCAAACATGCTTACTGATATAGAAGACTTGTCTTGTGTTGAGAATAATAAGATGGGACCACAAAGAAAAATACACTCAAAGATTGATGGGATAAGTGATGCAATAACAGGAATTGATGATATTAGTGACAGTGATTATGATGTTACCACTCGAATGCAGGGCAAAGGGGGCAGAAAATCTGAGACTTGTCATGTTGTTCATAATATTGTTGCTAGCATGCCAAAGAATATAGATGGGAGAATCTTGAGTTACGAAGGAGAAAGAGTTTAACCACAAAATTCAAGAGGCATTGGCAACAAATTGACATCAATGAACATGTCTACAAGATTTCCATTCCAAGATATTATAAGGCATCAAATAATTCTCAAGCCCACATAGCATTTGATTATAGAGATGACGATTCAAGGGACATGGATTTGAGGTTTGATGGTCTTACAACTGGAAAACACAAGACACTATTTATAAAAAGAAAGTATGTGAGTCTAAAGAGGTGAAGAATCATGGCATCAATTCCAAAACCAAAAAGACATGTAATGTTGTCTGAGGAGAATATGGAAAGGATGCTTATGCGAGTTTGTTGCAAGAGACTTTGCATTATAAAAGTTGGGAAAGACGATTGTGCAGCCATACGCCTTGGTATTTGGAGTAAGACAGCACCTAATAGACATAACTATCTTCTTCAAGAGTTTTCATGCTTTCTTCATCAAGGCACTGATCAAGATTTGAGCACAAGACACTATAAACCTAGATTGAAACCCATGGTTAATGGGAGACCCATTTGCAATTGAGGATATCAATGGTTAACTGGACTATCACATGGCACATACTGGACCATCTATGTAGAGGTGAAAGAAAAAGTGGTTCATATAATTCATGGAAAGACCTACAAGCTTAAATGCCATGGAAGCACTATAAATGCAACTGCAACATTAAAGCAAGTTCTTGAAGACCATGCATTACCACAGCCTCATCTTCAACAAACAATGCTACATGGACGTGTCAAATGCCAACAACATCTTCCTTTGGGAATGACAAAGAAGGTCATCCTAGAAACTATTACTAAAACTTTACAAGATAGAGACGAGAGCATGATTTCATGGTCAAACCTTGTACAAAATTTGGCATAGAGATTTTTGCCATGTCAAGACACCATCAAAGCAAAGGACGTCAAAATGTAAGACATGTGATGAATTAAAAAATGCCATTGAACATAGTAAATGTGAGCAGCAACAAGGAAGAGATATTAAATGGCGATCAATCCATTTATGTCATCTCCAGGATGCTCGAAAGTTGTATGCTTCTTGGAGAGAGGAAGCTATTTCACATGTCGACAAGTCCATGTGCATTACCATTGATGGCATGGACTAGAATACAACTTTGCAACGATATAGACATGTCCCACTAACATTGGAGGGAAAACGTGGACTAAAAATACACTTGTGTGGAGTATTAGTACATGGATACCGAATCTTTTGTGATGTATGGATTGATAGTTTGCATGACCATGATAGTAACCAGGTTGTTACATCAATCATGAAGGCAATAAGAAAGGTTAGCGGATGTTTACCTAACACATTGGGAATACAAGCTGATAATTGTTGGAGAGAGAACAAGAATAAATATATATTTGCTTTATGCTCTATGCTGGTTGGTTTGAAAATATTTGAAGAAGTGGAAGTTAGCTTTCTTCTTGTCGGCCATACACATGAAGACATAGATCAAATCTTTAGTATTATCTCTAGTGAGTTGAAGTCAATGCATGTTTTGACAATGGAGGATATGCTATTTTGAAATGGGAAAAAAATTGGAGGGTCTCGCAAGGAAGAATCAGAAGTGGCTATCTTAGAGAGGATGGTAGATTGGAGAGCATTCATAGAGCCACATTTACAAATAGGAGACGATGCCCTAATAGGACACACAAATCCACACTACTTTCGGTTTCACACTCTCCTTCCTTTTGGGAAATCTTCTCCAACTACAATAACAAGGAATTTGGTGACTCCAATGTCCCAAATCTCTCCTTCATTGCCTCGACCAAGCTTTACCAATCATCCTTGGTATCTTTTGGCAAGGCCTCATACCAAGTTAAGGCCACACCCTCCAAGAAATCTAGAAGTATCTCAGCACGTTCCTTCATAGACCAGCCACTCAAGTGACATGCTCGATTGAATTCCCAAAGATAACTCCTCGGGTCTTCTCCTTCTGATCCACAGAACACTAGAATGTTGTACATCTTGCACAAAAAATGAGCACAAAGAAGAAAATATTTGCTTGTAAACAAGATGAGATCATGAGGTTATGATAAGAAAATCCTAGGCAAAACCTACCTGGCGTCTCCACCAAAAGATGTGACACAAAACTGGGGGTTTGGTTTTGGTCACATCTCAACCCACAAATTGAAGAAGAGAGAAGAAATTTGGGCATTGATGAAGCATAAAGAGACATCACTCTCTATCTTCTCAGATCAAAACAAAGATATAGACATCAAAGGTGAGGTTGTACTCTAGCATTGGAAATAAGAAAGGCTGAGGGGAAGCATTAATTAGATGCTTATTGGATATATAGAGTTGGTATATACTGATGGAGCAGCGTTGATATGCATCGTTGCCCCTCACACTTCTATTGCAAGAAAAGCAAAAAACTCTCCTCCTTCGTTATATTCGGTGACCTCACTTTCCTCCAACCTCTTTCCCACCAAGGCTTATAGGATAGATAGATTCGGTATATACTGATGGAGTAACATTGATATATACTGATGCTAGGAGCTAAATCTGTGCATCATCGCCCCTCACACTTCTATTGCCAGAAAAGCAAAAAACTCTCCTTCATTATATTCGGCGACCTCACTTTCCTCCAGCCTCTTCCCCACACTTCTCACACATACCCAGTCCCTCTTCTAACACTTGTGCTCCCTCTCCACCGTTCTTCCTCTCTGCTCGTGTGAAAGGACGTTTTTGAAGAAGGTGCGTCTATTTAAACAATGTAGGGTTTTTTTTTGTGAGATTTTGTTTTGCCAATGTTGAAGCATGTTTCTCCTTGCATTGCTAATCCCATGTGCTAATTTTCATGCTTGACTTTTAGATTTGAAGGACCAAAAACGAGATTTGATGAAAAAAAGAAGGCTCACCTCTTCTTCTTTGGGTATTTTTCTTTTTTTTTTCTGCAAAAAGTAGTGCTAGTTATATTGCTTGAAAATGAGAGTACAAGAGGGCCTAAAGGCCAGCGGGCTACAATCACAAAAGGAATACAGCTTGTGGTAACAAAATACTAATAATTACAAGCCTCTCAGGGCATAAGCATCGGAGTCTGGACAAACACCCATGGTGGGGGGGAGTAATGCCACTGAAGACTTTGAGCAGAGTGCTGGAAGAATACCTCTCGATGGTCCCAGTCGTGAAGGAAGTGCTGTCTCTTCTCCTTCCCTACCCAAGACTCCCCCTAAATCTTTTGGGTATTTCTCTACTTTCCCTTCCTCTACTTTCACTTTCCCTTCCTTTTTCTAAAGTTTCTCTCCTCCTTTCCTCTCCTTTTCTTTCTTTAAAGGAAGAAACATACACAAAAAATAATAATGAAAGAGAAGAGTATGAAATCTATACCTATTGTTTTCGTGCTTTCTCCTTGTTTGTAGGATTCTCTTTGTCCCCTCAATCCAATCCCTTTGGAAAATTGTTTCTCCAAAATCCTCCTTTCACTAATTAGTTATTTGAAAAATGGTATGTTTCCTCTCTTTTATAGGGCTAGTACATGAAACACCTCCTCTTCTAGGTAGGATTGACATCATTTCTATTTAAGAAAGTTCTTCCTCTTTTTGTATTTTTCTTCTCATGATTGCACTGGCTCGCAACTAGCACCTTAAGCGCTAGCTGCAGTGATGGGCGTAGGAACTCGTATCCTCTCCTGTCCTCTCTTCTCCCCCCTCTTATTTCCTCTATTCTCTCTTTTCCTATTTTCTCCTTCTCTTCTCTTTTCCTTTTCCCCTTCTCTTCTCTTCTCTTTTTCTCTCTTTCCCTCTCTTCCCCTCTCTTCTCTTATTTCCTCTTCTTCCCCTCTCTTCTTCTCTCTATTTTCCTCCCTCTTTCCCCCCTCTTTCCCTCCCTCTTCCTCCCCTCTCTTTTCCTCTCTGTCCCTCTCTTTACCTCTCTTTTCCTTCTCTCTTGTTTGCTCTCTTCTCTTTTCCTATTTCCTCTCTCTTTCCCCTCTCTTTTCTCTCTCTTTTTCCTCTCTTTTCCTCATATGCATTTGTGTATGCTTATGCGTCTATGCTTATGCATGAGCATATGCTCATGCATATGCATAATCATATGCTTTCTCTCTCTTCCTTCTCTCTTTTACTCTTTTTACTTCTCTCTTTTTCTGTGTTTTCCTTCTCTCCTTTCCTCTCTTTCCTTTAATCCTCCATTCTCTCTTTCCTCATATGCATTTGTGTATGCTTATGCATGAGCATATGCTCATGCATATGCCTAATCATATGCTTTCTCTCTTTTCCTTCTCTCTTTTCCTCTCTTTTCTCCTCTTTCCTTTAAGACTCCGTCCTCTCTCTTTTTCTTCTTATCCTTTTCCTCTTTTTCCTTTTGCTCCTTACATCCAACATAAGAGAATCATGTAGAGCATATAAAATATACCGACGAGCTACATTATCACGAGAATGCCAATCGAAAGAGTCAGATTTCCATTGCTCAAAGAGAGGTCGCTCAGTCACAAGAGCATGATTCACAGTTGCATCAATAGGTTGGGATGGACAAACGAGATCACAAAGAACAATATTAGAAAAATTATCACCTTTGAGTATCAACAACTTCTTTACTTTCTAGCCAAAAAAGCCTTGTCCTTGAAACAAAGGAATAGATCATTGGCCAGCAAAAAAATCATTGATGATTATAGACATTGCCATCATGCGTCGGGAAAATAGGCATGTGTCGAAGCTCACAAGAATGAACAAGAACACAATTGAAACTCAAACAATATAGAAGTTGAGATATGCCCAAAATAGATAAGATGTGTGACGGGAGTATAGAAAAGCACTACGAGCTTGCAGATCATGAAACCAATATGTTCATCATAAAACCAAGATATTCTTGGAGAAAAGCAGTATGAGCGTGTTGATCATGAAACCATGGCAATAGTAGTCCACTGATAAATTTCTCAAATTTGCACCAAAAGACCTCTAAAAAACCACATCAAGTTAGAGATGTCAAAATTGACAAGAGAAAATAAGCGATGAGATACTAAAAGTGCTATGTAATGAAATCAACAAGTAATACTTCATGTCTTTCTTTGTTAGAGCGAGCATACAATAGCAAGACCATTGTAGCTATAATACCATGTTGAGAGAGAAGAATGTGAGACCTAATTCAAGTTAGAGTGAGCTATATGTAGCTCCAACATGCATGTATACAATGACTAGCACACTTTGCACATGCTTCTATACCACCTATGTTGAGGCACATGCAAAGTGTCATGCCCATGGGATATGGTTTGCATGCTCGATCACCCATCAAACCATGCTTTTTGCCTTAGGGCTCGGGAGGCATTCTCCTTTGCAAGCATGTCAATCCCTAGCTGATCCCACCTGTGTTGAGGCAGGTGCAAAGTGAGTGCAAAGTATCGTGACCATCATATATGGTTTTTATGGTTGATCACACATTAAACCATGTTTTTCACCTAGTGTCATGCATAAACCCAAAAAACACACCTCGAGGTGTGCTATTTGAACCTGCATGTATCCGATGGTCATCCCCCCTTTGCACATGTGTGAATACTACTTATGTTAAGGTAGGTGCAAGGTATCATGCCCATATGATATGGTTCGCATGGTCAATCACCCATCAAACCATATTTTTCACCACTTTTAGCCGGAAAAGAAACCGAGACCAAAGGCTAGAGACTAAGTATGGCGACGCTCAAAGGCCATAGAGAAAAGGAGATCACGAGGGCGAAGGGATGTCATAGGGGTGAATAAGGAATTAGAAGTGGAGGGAAGGAAAAGGGAGACTATGACACAAGGGGAAAGGGAGAGTGGGAAGAGAAGCAAGTACATGATAGGAAGAGGAATGTTGAGATGTAGACATCAAGGGAAGTGAACCATACTTTATTGGAAAGGAGGGATGAGAGGGAAATATCAAAATACTAGCTAGGTGGCTTTACAAGAATGAGCGTGTCTCATCAAGGAATAGCCCCTTCCTTTTATAGCCAAAAGAGGGGGTCTCTCCACATTAATGTATCCTCCCACATGCATGGTGTGTGTGGAAAAGTCTTCCATGTGGGCTAGGTGGGTACGCACTCTCAATTGTGTGCGACAACCCTTTGCCTCCATTTTCCGCATAAATCAAGCCCCATATCTCAAGTCTATGATACTCCCTTGGTCTCTTTCCAATTTTATAATAGGTTCAAACCTCTAGGAGGACAAGTGGAGGGTTGGCACAAGGAATCTTGCCACCTCATCCTACTTTCCCCATTATTTAACTAGCTCTCTTTGTCCTTCTATACCTCCCCTACATGGGCCTATCCCATATGGAGGGAATAACTCCATATAATAGCCATCTCCACCCATTTTATATTGCTTCTCCCATGGACTTTGAGCCATATCTCAATTATTGCATCCTAGGTGGAGGGGTGGCATCCTAGGTGGAGGGGTAGATTATACTATTGCCACATATACAAACACACATACATATTAATGCCTTTTTCCTTAGACAATTTTATCCATAACAGTTCCCCCCCCCAGGTAGGGAATGCACCGCGTTTCCATGCCTGGGACCATCACGCACAAAGAAAGGCTTGAGGTAGCGCTTGTTGATCACCTTCTTGCCATATGGTTCATGCAGCTCCTGAACTTGTACAGATCCATTGCTACGTTCTTTGATGACTTTGTATGGACCAGCCCACAGTGGCAGAAACTTCTTATCCATTTGGTGGTCCAATCTGTTATCAAAGCATAGCACAACATCCCCCTCAGCAAAGTGTCTTACCCATCCCTTGCGAATCTTAGCATCCAATCGGGCCTTTTGTCGATTCTTTTGGATCTCTGTTTGATGTAGTGCAAGGCGTCGGGTCTCATCTAACTTCTCAAGTTGTACCAATCTGGCCTCTACATGTTCATCTTCTATCATCCTCTGTTCCTGCGCCAATCTCAAGGCCGGAATCTCTATCTCAAGTGGTAAAACTGCCTCAGTACCATACACCAACTCAAAAGGGGTGTGACCTGTAGATGTTTTATGAGTGATGTTGTAAGCCCACACTGCTTCAGTGACTTTCTGATCCCATTGGCTCCTATTCCGTGCAGCCATTTTTCCTATGGTTTTACAGAGGAGGCCATTGGTCCGCTCTGTTTGACCCATGGATGCTGGATAATAGATGCTAGAAGTGTGATGATCAATGCCCATGCGATCCATGAGTAACTCCACTGCTTCATTTAAGAATGGACTCCCATGGTCAGAGACTATCTCCATGGGTGTCCCAAACCTTGTGCAGATACGTTCAAATATGAAACTTGAAACTGCCTTGCCATTTGCAGCAGAGAGAGCGATAGCTTCAGCCCACTTAGTGACATACTGAGTGGCTACCAAAAGATACTTCTTTTTGCGGGCAGTCATGGGCAAGGGCCCGACAAAATCTATTCCCCACTTCTGAAACGGATGAATGGACATCACTGGGTGATGTTGCCCGGGACGCAAATCCTTCCTACTGAAGAATTGACATGGTTCACAGGTTTTGCAATACAAAGTGACATCCTTGAACAATGTCGGCCAATAGTATCCAGCATGTAAAATCTTCTTAACTGTATAGTCACTGGCATAGTGGCCTCCACAAAACCCATCATGATAATGCTTCAATACCTTAGGCACTTCATCTGCATCAATGGCCCGTCTGGGGTACTCTGCATCAATGGCCCGTCTGAGTACCCCATCCATGCCTTGACGGTACAACACCCCATCAAGGAGGGTGTAGCGCCTACTATCTCTGCGGATCTTCTTTCTCTCATAGCTTGTACTTTCTGAAGGAAAGGAGAAAGCGGTCAAAAACTTATATATACCACCATACCAAGGATCCCCAACTTCTATGGCTGCTACCACGGTTACATCAAGGCACTCCTCTAAATCAATCAAAGCATTCTTTAAGTTGGAACAACCTCCTTTTACAATTTTGAAAGAAAAATCATATTCTTATAGAACTGCCAACCATTTGGCCAACCGGCCCATGGGATTTGGTGATTGAAGAACCTGCTTTGCAAGACCAGTGTCAGTGAGTATAAAGAAGGACCTTCCAGCCACATAATGCTTAAATTTCTCAATGCAAAACACCAAAGACAAGGCATGCTTGTCGGCCTCTGAATAGCGTCGCTCAGTATCGAGCAATTGTCGAGAAGCAAATCGAACGGGATACATGAACCGATCCTCCCCTTGCTGGAGAAGAATACCTGCCAGAGTGTACTCACCAAACCCAGGATTGATATAGAAGGTCTTTGACCAGTCTGGATTGCACAGAATGGGTTCTGAAGCCAGAGCATTCTTGATTTGTGCAAACCCATGATCACAATCCTCATTCCAAGAGAAATCAACCCCATCTTTTAATAGCATAGTCATGGGCCGTGTCAAAGCAGCATACTGATCAATGAAGCGGCGATAGTATCCTACTAGATTGACAAATGAGCATACCTGATGTTTGGTTGTAGGTGGGGAGAGTTTGAGGATGGCTTCTACCTTCTCGGGGTCAGGCTTGATGCCCTCGGATGAGACAACATGTCCCAATAACCTCCCTTGAGTGGCTCCAATGGTGCATTTCTCAGGGTTGAGACTACCATTTGCATCATTGACCCTTTGGAAGGCCAATCTAACCTTCATGATGTGCTCCTTACGTGATGAGAATGTACAGAAATCATCTAAAAACACCTCCAAGAAATCCCCCAAATAAGGAGCAAACACCATCTGCATGAATCTTTGAAAGGTGGCAGGAGCATTGGTGAGGCCAAATGGCATTACTTTGAATGCAAATGTCCCCCAGGGTGTGGCAAATGTGGTTTTAAGCACATCTTCCTCGGCAATTCTGATTTGATAAAACCCAGAGTAACCATCACAGAAAGTATACATCTCATGTCCACTTACCTTCTCAAGAATGAGGTCTTGAAAGGGTAGAGGATGATGATCCCTCTTGGTGGCAGCATTGAGCTTCTTATAGTCGATGCAGACCCGCCACTTGTTGTTTTTCTTTGGGATGACTACCACTGGTGAAACCCATTCAGTATTGTGAACCAGAACAATAAACCCAGCCTCTACAAGCTTCTGCAACTCTGAGCGCAAAGCGTCGGTCTGTAGGGGCCCTAATCTCCGATACTTCTGAGCCATAGGCTTTGCATCAGGCTTCAGCTCTATCTTGTGCTCTATGGCAGTCACATGGCGAAGGTGGTGGTAGCTAGTTGCAAAGAGGTCAGGGAAATCTTTGAACATTTCAAGAAACTCATCTTTCTCACCTGGAGTGAGGTCTAGAGAAAGCATTGATTCGAGCTGTTGAGGACTAGCTGTTATCTTTTCTGCAGGTGGCAGGGTCGGAGACACCCCCATCATGTAAACTTCCTCCTCTAAGAATTCCTCCCCCCTGTCTGATTCTTCCATGGACTCAGACACTGAAGATGAGAGAGTCATTAGGAAAAAAGGGAGCTCATTTTGGGGCCTTTTAGAAGAGAGAGAAAATAGGCTCTCAACCAATCAGGAGTGGGCCAATGTAATGTTGAAAATTCAACAAAAGAAGATGAAAATAAGAAAAAGAAATAGTACTATATGTTCGTAGAAGCATGTCACATTAATGAGGTGATCTAATTTGAATCTTTTAAAATTTTATTTTTTGTGCAGAATTTGGTGATTCTGACACCGCAGACGCGTCCGGAACGGCCCAAAACCCCAAAAACGGCACTGGAAACGCTGGAATCGGACATCCGGAGGCCCGGAAACGGCCAAAAAAGGCCGAAAAGTGGGATTTGCAGCAAAACGCGATCTGGCACCTTTGGAAATTTCCTTCTTCTGAAAGGAAGGAAGTTTCGATTCTTGTTCGGTCTTTCGTTCCGAGGTCTGTTTTTAATATTTATGGGAGTTTGTCCAAAGGTGCCAGATCGCGTTTTGCTGCAAATCCCACTTTTCGGCCTTTTTTGGCCGTTTCCGGACCTCCGGATGTCCGATTCCAGCGTTTCCAATGCCGTTTTTGGAGTTTTGGGCCATTTCGGACGCGTCTGCCGTGTCAGAATCACCAAATTCTGCACAGAAAAGTGTTGTTCTTATATAAACATTGAATGTAAAGCATGTGAAAGAATATATTTATTCCTTTTCACACTGACATTTCTCATGCAAGTATCCATATTTTCTTGCTTTTGTAGAGAGAGAAAAGAGAAAATAGTGAATTTCTTACAGGGCCCCAAAATGAGCTCCCTTTTTTCCTAATGATCACTGTCATGCTCCTCTTCTTCTTCCGGTTCCATGGCACCAGGTTGCACAGGGATTTTCTCCTTGGAAGCACCAAAAGACATGTGTCCTATCTTCCAATAGCTGTATACATCACTTTTTCTCAACCATGGTCTCCCGAGTATGGCAGGGTAACTTTTGCCTGTATCTTCAATGTCCACTACATAGAAATTGACAGTGGTGGTCAGCCCATTGACAGTGATGGGCAAATCCTCAATGACTCCCATGGTGGCGAGTCGTCGACCATCTGCTACCTTGATTCGAGTGGAGGAACGCCTTGTACATTTCAAATTCAATTTCTTCATGATGCGGGGCACCATGATATTACATGCAGCTCCCCCATCAACACACACATTTTTGACACGGCAATTATCTATGATGACATCTATTGTGTGTGGGTGCCGATCAATTTCTTCAGAGATAGAAGATACCTCTCATACCTTTCCCTTTTTCTTGCTCTTCCTTGTTGAGAGACCTTGCTGCAGCTCATGTCTCACCTTAGGGCTTAATGCTATTAGTTGAGGGAGTGTGATGCTTAAAGAACGATGAGCAAGGTCTTGAACGACCGAATAGTCCTCTTGCCTTGAGCCGATGGGAAAATCCGAGGGTGACCACTTACTCCTGCGAGATCTTTTAGTCTTCTCTGTTGGTGGGTCTGCCATCTCAGCGTCTGAGGGCTCTGAGAAGGACACCTTCTTCCTGGGGCGGCCCGGTCCACGGTTTGGAGAGGGGTCCGAGGTAGCACGAGTTCTTTTCCCGAGATCAAGAATCTCCACATCAGAATCCTCAGTGCCTGACTCACTTAGAAGATTCACCCTTGGAATATTGGGGCATTCTGTGCGATAATGACCCTTCTGGTGGCACTCGTAGCATACAACATTAGCACGATCTCTTGGAGGGCGGTTGGCTTGATTTCTGATGCCCACCATCTCAAGCCGAAGATCATTTAGGGCCTTGGCTAGGTCATTGACTCCAGGTTCTATTGCAGGGGGGGCCTCTTTAGTTGGAGGGGCCACGGGAGTAGAGAGGAGGGGGGCTCGTGGGCGAGGCTTTTCTCAAAGTTGCTGGTAGGCGACCTTTTTCTGCATGTACATTGTGAATTGCCTTCATAACGGATGTTACAACTTGATTGCTATCGTGTAGATGCAAGGAATCAATCCATATGTCTGCAAAAAACTTAAATCCGTGCACTAACACTCCACATAGATGTGTCTTTAAAAAGTATTTAACTTGTAGCTTAGGTGGAGTGTTAACGAATCGAGGTAATGTTGTTGTATTTTGATCCATACCATCTACAATAATGCACATGTACTCATTTGGGTGAGAAATAGCTTGCTCCTTCCAAAATGCATATTTTATTCTAGAATGTCGAACAAGTCCATGATAAAATTCTCTTTTTCTTTTGTAAGCTTCTTTTTGTTCTGGAGATGTTGCACTCTCAAGTGCTCGCTTTAGATCATCACAGTCGTTGCACTTTGACATTTTTTGCCTCTTTGGGATTTTAACATGTCCAAAGCTTTTTTTCCAAAGAGTATACAAAGTATGAAAAGATGCCGGTGCATGCCCTCTTTGCCTCTATGTTTCTCCAATAGAGTTAAATACTTCTTTTTTGGTCAAACCTATCGGAAGATGCATTTCTGATAGGTGGGGTTGCGGTAAAGCATTTTCATAAATGTAATCTTTCAAAATTGCTGTTGCCGCAACCGTTGAGGCTCTTGTTTTGGGCCTTCCTATGTTTCCATGAATGTTAAATTTAACTCCATACTTTGCTTTATTAGCCAAATTCCAATATGTGCCATGTGATAATCCTATAATAATGCGATATGCATTATTGCATATACTTTTTCCATTTATAAGAGGCCTTATTTGATGTCCTGAACTTCTCCTTCTCTTATCATTTACAAGAAAGCAAGACAATATCGTGAGTAGGTATTCATTTCTTCTGCTTCCTTTCCTTTACCAGACATGTTCTCTACAACCCTTGATGTCATGTAAGTTAATGGATCGCATACATGTATGCTTACAGCATGTAGATCGCATTGCTTTTAGCATAGCATCTTCATTCATTACTCTTATTCTCTTTGGTTGCTTTTCTGGATCTGCCTGCACTCGTTGTCTTTTCATGCATCTGTATGTCCGTTTTGGGACCTTCTGTTCATTCTTATTTGGATTTGTGTAGTTCTCCTTGTAAGATTTATTTGTCACGTTATTTTCATGAGATGTTGCATCCTTGATCTTATCACTCTGACAGTCAAATACTGAATATTCCTTTGTTGATGTCATCCTTGCTTTTGATACATTCGTCAAACCATTTGTAACATTTACAAGTTCACAATCAAAGTCAAACACCGAATAGTCCTTTGTTGATCTCATCCCTACTTTTGATACAATCGTAGAACCACTTGTCACAATGGCATTAGAGTGTCCCGAATGATCTTCAAACTCATCTATTTCTGAGAGAACATCACTCATTGATGCACTTTCTATGGATTTTATAACTCCATAGTCAGTGTTGATAGAGTGTCTAGAATGATCTTCAAACTCATCTATTCCTGAGAGAACATCGCTCATTGATGCACTTTCTATGGATTTCATAACTCCATAGTCTTGAAACTCCTCTACTCCAGAGAGAACATCACTCATTATACTATCGTGCATGATTTCCATAATTCCATAGTTACCTGCTTTGACTCCAAGAACTTTATCAGTATCCATGAAGCCATCCATGCTTGAAGATATAACACTTTTGACATCTTTGCCCAAGTTCTCAATGTGCATGAACTCATCCACCCCGGATAAGGCATCACTTGTGAAATATTTCTCTTTCTCGGTACCAATGAACTCATCGACTTCTGATAAGACGTCAGTGCTATAGTTGAGTGCATTGGAATCATCCATCTCTGAAGGAATAGAGTTGGTACATTGGCATATTCTTTCAATTCTTTGATGTTGTAGTATACATTATGTTTATCATTAAAAACCACATGCCGAGTCTTTCCAATCTTTAAAAATTGCATGCTCCATCTCAAATCCTTACCTACCTCATAGTAGGGACCATCCAATGACATTGAGTCATCATCCATACCATCATCAGTAACTTTTTGAATTCTCATCTGCGCAAATGTCCAGTGTTCAACTTGTTCAAATCCCAAGACTTGACCTTCTGCTACATACTTATTTGTAAATGATAACATTTGTAAAATATCTCCCACTCTAAAATCCAAAGATATGCACTTTGTATTCCTGATGACATGTTTTGGATAAGTCTCATCTCTGTCCCATGCAATAAATGCTTTGTTGAAAGTATTATAGGGCATAACATCTCCAAGGATTTCCATATCCCCACACTTATGCTTTAGCTCAACATGTGCACTAAGAATCCTTGATACGATAACCGCCACCTTATCTTCGCCAAGTCTTCTAAAGTGACAAATAGAATTTGGATCACTTTCATGGATTGTAGCAAATGCAACTACTTCTCTTTTGCAACATAAAATCACCTCCATCCCCGGAATAAATTTTGTAGCCATCTCCTTTGTGAGTTTCCTTTGCAAACAAGCTGTAACAACCATTATAAAGAACATTAGTCTCTTCTCAATAATCTACTTTATTAATGATTTAAAAATCCAGAACGTGTTTGAAAATTTAATTAGACACTAACCAATAACAACCCTAAACCCTAAACCCTAAACCGTAAACCAAAACAACCCTAAACCCTAACCAATAACAACCCTAAACCCTAAACCCTAAACCCTAAACCCTAACTCCCAAACCCTAAACCCTAAACCCTAAACCCTAACCCCCAAACCCTAAACCCTAAACCCAAATCCCCAAACCCCAAACCCTAACTCCCAAACCCTAAACCCTAAACCCCAAACCTTAAACCCTAACACCTAAACCCTAAACCCTAACTCCCCAAACCCTAAACCCTAAACCCTAAACCCTTAACCCTAACCCCCAAACCCTAAACCCTAAACCCTAACTCCCAAACCCCAAACCCTAATCCCTAACTCCTAAACCTTAAACCCTAAACCCTAAACCCTAACTCGTAAACCCTTAACCCTAACCCCCAAACCCTAAACTCTAAACCCTAACTCCTAAACCCTAAACCCTTAACCCTAACCCCCAAACCATAAACTCTAAACCCTAACCCCCAAACCCTAAACCCTAACTCCTAAACCCTAAATCCTAAACCCTAAACCCTAACTCCCAAACCCTAAACCCTAAATCCCAAACCCTAATCCCTAAACCTTAAACTCTAACTCCCAAACCCTAAACCCTAACCCGCAAACCCTAAACCCTAACCCCCAAACCCTAAACCCTAAACCCTAAACCGTAGCTCCTAACTCCCAAACCCTAAACCCTAAACCCCAAACCCTAAACCCTAAACCTTAAACTCTAACTCCCAAACCCTAAACCCTACCCCCAAACCCTAAACCTTAAACCCTAACCCCCAAACCCTAAACCCTGAACCCTAAACCCTAAATCCTAAATCCTAATCCCCAAACCCTAAACCCTAAACCCCCAAACTCTAAACCCTAACCCCCAAACCCTAACCTTCAAACCTTGAACCCTAAACCCTAAACCCTAAACCCTAACTCACCAAACCCCAAATCCTAAACCCAAACCACGAAATCCTAAACCTTAAATCCTATGAGTGTTTTCAAGTAATATCATTTATTTAAGTAATAGTTTTAATTAGAATTCATAAGTAATAGTGGAATTGATAGTTGGGAGGGTGGTAGTGGGAGAAAGGGAGAGTGGGAACGTGGAGAAAGGGAGTGTGGGAGGGTGGTAGTGGGAGAAAGGGAGAGTGGGAGAGGGAGTGGGAATGGGGGCGGTAGGGGTGGGGGTGGGAGGATGGGAGTGGGAGTGGGAGAGGGAGTGGGAATGGGGGAGGTGGGGATGGGAGTGGGAGAATGGGAGTGGGAGTGGGAGAGGGAGTGGGAATGGGGGAGGTGGGGGTGGGGGGGTGGGAGAATGGGAGTGGGAGTGGGAGAGGGAGTGGGAATGGGGGAGGTGGGGGTGGCGTGAGGGTGGGAGGATGGGAGGATGGGAGTGGGAGTGGGAGGGGTGGGAGTGGGAGTGGGAGGATGGGAGTGGGAGAGGGAGTGGGAATGGGGGAGGTGGGGGTGGAAGTGGGAGGGGTGAGGTGGGAGGATGGGAGTGGGAATGGGGGAGGTGGGGGTGGAAGTGGGAGGGGTGGAGTGGGAGGATGGGGGAGGGAGTGGGAGTGGGGGAGGTGGGGGGGGTGGGAAAATGGGAGTGGGAGTGGGAATGGGGGAGGTGGGGGGGTAGGAAAATGGGAGTGGGAGAGGGAGTGGGAGGATGGGAGTGGGAGGGGCGAGGTGGGAGGATAAGGGTGGGGAGAATGGGAGTAGGGAGTGGGAATGGGGGGGGAGGGGTGGGGGTGGGAGGATGGGAGTGGGAGTGAGAGGTGTAGGTGGGAGGATGGGCGTGGGTGGGAGAAGGGAGTGGGAGTGGGAGTGGAATGGGGAGGTGAGGGTGGGGGTGGGGTGAGGGTGGGGAGTGGGAGGGGTGGGGTGGGAGGATGGGAGTGGGAGAGGGAGTGGAAATGGGGAAGGTGAAAGAATGGGCGTGGGCATGGGAGGAGGAATGGGGGAGGTGGGTGGGAGGATGGGGGTGGGAGTGGGAGTGGGGAATGGGGTGGGAGTGGGAATGGGGTGGGAGGATGGGAGTGGGTGGGAGAGAGAGAGAAGATAATCTAAATAGAGAGGTCAATGGGAGAGGAGATAATGTTATAGAAGGACCAATGAGAGAGAAGCACTTAAAACCCTAGTTTTTCTTATATATACGCTCCTTCTCTCATTGTTTCTCTCATTTCAACAAGGAAGAGCAAGAGGAGAAGCAAAAAGAGGAGGAAGAGCAAAAGCAAGCACAAGCATCGATTTCAACTTTTTTCCAGGTACTTTTTTAAAATTTGTATTCTTTGAAATTTTATTATAGAGAGAGAAAAGTGAAGGAAAGATTTTTAGAGAGAGAAAAGAAGAGAGAGAGTCTTGCTGCCTCGACAGCAAAGAGAGAGAGAAAGAGAGAGGGAGAGAGAGGAGAGAAGGGGGGGAAAGAGAGGGAGAGAAAGGGAGGGGGGAGAGAAGGGGGAGGGGGGGATGAGAGGGGAGAGAGGGGGAAGCCGCAAGGGGGGGGAGAGAGAGAGGGGAGGGGGAGGCCACTGCCGCGGCAGCGCAAAGGGGGGAGGGAGGGGAGGGAGAGGGGAGGAGAGAGGGAGGGGGGGCGGCGAGAGAGGGAGGGGGGCGGGAGAGAGAGGGGGGAGAGGGAGGGGAGGGGAGGGGGGAGAGGGGAGGGGAGGGGGGCCGCTGCCGCAGCTGCGGCAGCGAGAGAGGGGGAGGGGGGAGAGGGAAAGGGGGGGGGGCAGGGGCAAGGGGGGGGGAGAGAGAAGGGGGCGCGAGAGAGGGAGGGGGGGCAGGGAGAGAGAGGGGGGAGGAGAGGGAGGGGAGGGGGGAGAGGGAGGGGAGGGGGCCGCTGCCGCTACCACGGCAGTGAGAGAGGGGGAGGGGGGAGAGGGAAGGGGGGGGGCAGGGGCAGGAGAGAGAGGGAGGGAGAGAGAGAGAGGGGGGGCCGCTGCCGCTGCCGCAACAGCGAAAGAGGGAGGGGGGGAGAGAGAAGGGGGGGCGGCGAGAGAGAGGGGGGAAAGGGACGGGAGGGGAGGGGGAGAGAGAGAAGGGGGGGCCGCAGCCGCTGCCGCGGCAGCGAGAGAGGGGGAGGGGGGGGAGAGGGAAGGGGGGGCGGGGGCAGCGAGAGAGAGGGGAGGGGGAGAGAGAGAAGGGGGGGCCGCTGCCGCTGCGGTGGCAGCGAGAGAGGGGGAGGGGGGGAGAGGGAAGGGGAGGGGCAGGGGCAGCGAGAGAGAGGGGAGGGAGAGAGAGAGAGGGGGGCCGCTACCGCTGCCGCGGCAGCGAGAGAGGGAGGGGGGGAGAGAGAGAAGGGGGGGTGGCGAGAGAGAGGGGGAGAGGGAGGGGAGGGGAGGGGAAGAGAGAGAAGGGGGGCCGCAGCCGCTGCCACGACAGCAGAGAGGGGGAGGGGGGAGAGGGAAGGGGGGGGGGGCGGGGGCAGCGAGAGAGAGGGGAGGGGGAGAGAGAGAAGGGGGGGGCCGCGGCCGTTGCCGCGGCAGCGAGAGAGGGGGAGGGGGGGGAGAGGGAAGGGGGGGGCGGGGGCAACGAGAGAGAGGGGAGGGGAGAGGAGAGAAGGGGGGGCCGCGGCCGCTGTCGCGGCAGCGAGAGAGGGAGGGGGGGGAGAGAGAGAAGGGGGGGCAGCGAGAGAGAGGGGAGGGAGAGAGAGAGGGGGGAGAGGGAGGGGAGGGGAGGGAGAGAGAGAGGGGGGAGCCGCTATCGCGGCAGCGAAGAGGGGGAGGGGGGGAGAGGGAAGGGGTGGGAGAGGGAAGAGAGAGGGGGGCCGCTGCCGCGGCAGCGAGAGAGGAGGGGGGGAGAGAGATAAGGGGGGGCAGTGAGAGAGAGGGGGGGGAGAGGGAGGGGAGGGGAGGGGAGAGAGAGAGGGGGGGCCGCTGCCGCGGCAGCGAGAGAGAGGGGGGGGAGAGAGAGAAGGGGGGAGATGCGAGAGCGAGAGAGAGGGGGAGGGAGAGAGAGAGAGGAGGGGGGGGCCGCTACCGCGGTAGCGAAAGAGAGGGAGGGGGGAGAGAGAGAGAGAGAGGGGGGGAGAGAGAGAGAGAGGGGAGGCGCTACCGTGACAGCGAGAGGGAGAGAGGGGGAGAGAGAGAGAGAGAGAGGGGAGGGGGGGGGAGGTCGCGGCAAGTGAGAGAGAGAGTGGGGGAGCGCAAGTGAGAGAGAGGGAAAAGGTGAGGAGAAAGGGAGAGGGAGAGAGAGAGGGGAAATGAAGAGGAGGGGGAGAGAGAAGACTAAGATGAGAGGAAACGTAGACTAGAGCGGAGAGGAAAGAGAGAGAGAGAAGAGTGAGAGAGATGAAAATTTAGAGAGAGAGGACACGAGAAAGTACGATCGAGATAGAAAATCTTACCAATGAAGAGGAGAAATGAGTGGGCGACGATCGAGACAAGATAAAGGAGCTACGATCAATGAGGCATATGAGAGGAGATTGGTATGTGATTTAGTCGAAACTTAAACAAACAAAACTATAAACCTTGTGTTTGATGAAAATTTAGAGAGGAAGGGCACAAGAGAAAGTACGATCGAGATAAAAAATCTTACCAATGAGGAGAAAAAATGAGTGGGCGACGATCAAGAAGAGATAAAGGAGAGATGTTTTGATGGAAGAATTTGGGAGCTACGATCAATGAGGCATATTAGAGGAGATTGGTGTGTGATTTAGTCGAAACTTAAACAAAGAAAACTATAAACCTTGGTGTTTGAAAAGAGAAACGTGTTGGAAACTAGAATTTCAAATTTCCCGCCTTTTTTTAAACTATGAATCCTTGTGTTTGAAAAGATAAATGTGTGAAAACTTGAAATTGTGATAAAAAGACAACCTTGTGTTTCAAAGACAAATGCGTGGATGTGAAAATTGTGATAAAAGACAACCTTGTGTTTCAAAAGACAAACATGTGGATGTGAAAAGACAAATGTATGCTAAAAGCAAAACTTGTAGAAAGTTGAATTTTAAAATTTTCTTTGTTTTGATTTAAAATGAGTTTCACTTTCATTTTTAATTTACTAGTTTAATTTAGATTATAATGCATTTGGATGCAGCTAGATGCATACTCAGGTATGTGAAGTCCACATTGCAGTATGGACTATTTTATGAGACTAGGGTTCAGATACAGTTGCATGGATACATTGATGCTGATTGGGCTGGTAGTATTTCTGATAGACGATCTACCAGTGGATATGTGTTCTCTTTTGGGGGTGCTGCAGTCACTTGGAGCAGCAAGAAATAGCCTACAGTTGCCTTGTGGAGCACAGAGGCTGGGTACAGGGGTGCAGCAATGGCTGCATGTGAGGTAGCTTGGTTGCATAAGCTACTTTATGATATGCATCAGTCTACAGATGGGCTAGTTGTCATTTATTGTGACAACATGAGTAGTATACACTTGGCAAATAACCTAGTCTATCATGCTAGAACAAAGCACATTGAGGTGCATTATCACTATGTGCAAGAGAAGGTTTTACTAGGTCTTATTGATCTAGTTTATGTTAGCATAGAGGATTAGGTAGCTAACATATTCACGAAGGCATTGGGCGCAGAGAAGCTGCGCAAGTTCAGAGACCTGCTTGGTGTGCAAGAGTTGGGATTGAGCTCGAGGGGGAGTGTTGAGATATCGAGCTCCACTCGTGGTATGCCAGGGTGACTGTTGTGCATTTATGTCACTGACTTGTTAGCTGTAGATGCGGTTGGTACACCGCCCATGAATAATAGCTAGATGACAGCTATCCTTATGTACTCTAGTTCATGGCTCAATTAGTATGCCACCTTAGTTAGCTGAGTTTGGTTTGAGACCCACATATAGGGTTCACCTTAGTTAGCTGAGTTTGGTTTGAGACCCACATATAGGGTTCTTCTATTTCTTTGTACTAGAGTTCTTTTGGCTTTCACAACTAAGAAGAGAGAAACTGTTTTCAGCCTCCACCTTTGTGTGTATTCCCCCATTGTGTATGTGAGAAAGCTGCAAGTGAGACTCCTTCCTTCTCTCCCACTATCTTCACACTGATTCTACATAAACATCTTCAATCTTCGATCGTGCTCCAAATCCATCAGCCATTGCAACACATGAGGCTTGGATCTATCCACTACTTGGTGTTCAGGCCATTGCTCCATGGGTAATACTTCATCTATCCATGCACCCGATGGTAATTGCTATTGCCATCGTTCTTGTGCCATCGCAAGTCTTTGAATCACCATCGTCTCATAGGAAGGGGGATCTGGTAACCCCAAAAAATACTTCCCAAAAACTTATCTACCTCTTTCCACCAAGGAGGATGAGGAGGTAATGTCAGACTGAAAGAATGGGCGCACAACTCCAACCATAGACAAAGTGAATGCCTCTTCCACTTCAGCGCATTGATTTTTTTGCTATTTGCAGAGAATGGCTTCCACAATGTGTTTTGCCAGCTCTTCATATTTGGCTTGCCAATCCTCTTCAATCCGCAACCACTCCTTTTCCTTATCCATACCACCACCACTAGAAGAAGTGCTAGACCCTTTTGGTCTAGAACTAGTTGGCACTTGCGGACCCTGTTGCTAACTAGAACCCACATCTCCATCTATTCAGGGTTGTCGTTCATGTGGAACCACCTCCCAATAGGTCTGCGGAACAATAGCCGCACTCCATCTTGCCACCCACCCATCCCATTCTGCCCTCACATCACCCTGAAGAGATTTCAAGAGCGAGCCCATCTGTTCCATGTTAACACTCACATTCCCCCAAAAAAGCTTGCAAATACTCTACCAATGCATTAGTAGTACGTCGATGTAGCAGCTCACTTGACACATACTCCGCATGCAGTTGCTGCATGGCCTTTGAAGTGCTTCTGCCACTTGAACTCTAGCTTCAAGCACTGTCATCTAGTCCTCCTGTTGCCGCACCTACTCTTGATGACCTCGCAGAGACTCATTTTCCATGTGCAACTACATGAATTCCGCCTCCAAACTGGTCACTCAAACAGATTCTTCCCCTGTACCAATTTGTGAAGCTATCCATGCGATCAAATGCAAACAAAACTGCAGTTGTACATGCATAGGATGCAACCAAAAATTGAACTTGATAGAAGATGCTTTTGCTACACCCTCAGAA